>NW_017300140.1:35756-59403 GCF_001594075.2 Trachymyrmex cornetzi
GAGCCGTGATCACCCCCCAGCAGCCTACAGAAAACCTCGAAGAACAATCGTATGCTTTTAGAAACGAGGTAGAGGCTTTGGTATAAGAGAAAAGAGTCGCCAAAAATGTCGTTCGTATACTACGAATAAAATTGACGTGAAGCCATGAAACCGAGCAATATTTTAGTTGATCTCTTTCTAAGAGTTGGCGTTGCAATATGTTAGATAAGGATAAATGAATATGTTTGAGCGAGACACACGATATATGATAAGTATAAGAAATGAATGAAAGATGTCACTATTATCGAATTTGGAATTTAAAAAAGTCTGTACTATCGACCTTGATTAAGTTTGACCGTCAGTCCAGCATCCCCCTTAAGCTCTTGAAATTACAATAAAAAATATCGGTTATTGTTTCAATAGTCGTGTATTAAGGCCCAGTTTCACAACTGACGGTTAACTCTTAACTGAAGTTCAACTTATTCATTATCTCTTTTCAATTCTAGAATTGGAAAAAGACGACAAATAAGTTGAACCTCGGTTAAGAGTTAACTGTGAGTTGTGAAACTGGGCCTAAGGGGCTTCTAAAGTGCTGAATGGGTAATTTCAGCGAAATCGGTTGAGAATTGATCGAGAAATTTCTGATCCATTTCGGAAGCTGATTTCAGCCTAAGTCACTTCAACGTTAAATAATAAATAAAATTGTTATTTCTGACCGTCTTAATTACGGATTAAAATTTTACATATTTCGTATTTAAATTTTCGCGCGCGCGCGATGTATGTATGTACGATAATTCTGGATTAGGTACGATAATTTTACGATCGGCTACTGCTTCTAGGTTACCAACACTGGGAGTACTGGGACCGGCAGAGTTGTTTACTGCGATATTTCGAAAACACGAGGTTTCTGGAGATTGAAGGGAACATATGATGCAACGTTGGTCGTGGAATCAGTCATAAGCACAGTCGTTTAATTCGTTCACAGATTCTCGACATTCCTTGGAAGATCTCAAGCATAGACGTCATAAAATTTCGACAACTCTGACAGTCTGACGGACACGTGCGAAGCTTATTTTATTTTTACGCTACAAAAACTGCGTGACAGAACGCGGTGCGACGTCGTCAGGTACGCTAATGTTCCTAGAGAAACTCTAACGCAAACTCAAGATGCTACCCATTCGACATGTTCTACGTCTTTGTGCACGTATAGTTTGCACTCGGCATGTAGCATATTGTCATGCTCCAGTTTTACGCGAACCGAGCAGCATTGGAACATTCCATCAAGTGCGATTTACTCACGAGGACAGTGGCACTCGCATAGAATTAGGCAAATTAAAGGGGAAGCTGAAGCTAATGTTTACATGCAAGAAATGCCAAACGAGAACAAGCAAGCTGATATCGAAGCTGGCTTATAATAAAGGAGTAGTAATAGTGAGATGCGAAGGTTGCAAGAACAATCATCTTATTGCCGATAATTTAGGATGGTTCTCAGAAATCAGTACAAGAACAAACATCGAAAGAATCATGGAACTGAAAGGGGAGACTGTGCGAAAGGTAATGAATGATGAGGATGGCTATTACGAAGCTGTTTTGAAGGAGAAGTTCAAGTCACAGAATGAGGATACTGATGAAATAAAATCAGACAACGAATGTTCTGATAAAATTAAAATAATTGACAAATCACAGGGAAGTTAAAATTCCTTTTGAATGCTAGCCCTTGTCCTACAAACAAAAGTAGAATGTAAGTGTAGGCAAGTGCAAAATGTTCTGTTATAAATTTATTGCGTAATTGGTTTGTTTATAATCTGTAACATTAATAAATACAGCCACAAAACGTATGCAAGTTTTATAAATGCAGAATACGCTGAAAAACCATATTTATGTTTAGGTGAATTATAGTCGTGCTGGTTGGAACATCATTTTAAAACGACAAAATTCATGTGTAGATTCAGGGCCCGTTCCGTTTCACGCATGATGTGCATAATGCATCATTTATTTAACCTTATTTAACATTCGGTGAATAACAAGGATAAAAGATGCATCATGCGCATCATGTGTGAAACAGAACGCAGCCTCAATTTACTGTTTTTTTTTTACATTATTGGTATCTGAAAAACAAAAGAAGTAGAAGATTACACATGTAAGAATTAACCTTACGCATGTATATAGTTTTTTAAATATACTTATATCTGCTAGAAATAGTCTAACAATACTTGTTCTAAAAAATAATTTTTATCTTACATGTCTGTTCAATATATTTTAGAATTTATCGATTGGCGCAATTCTTATGAATAATTGTCTATTTATATATATTAATCGATATTTCAATCAATGGTAGACCATTTGTTTGGCACAAAGGACATATTATTACAAATGGCTTTTCAACAAATTCTTAAAATCATTATGGTACTTTATACAATTTTGTAAAAAGACTCTACAAATAGAAAAAAATATATAAAAGTAGGTATTTATTCTTATTTATACCATTATTGCATATGATTTATAGTCATTAATTTAAGCATAATGAACAATAGTGATTTCTTATGAATGAATAAGCCCATCTGCCTCATAGATATATATTTGTAATGTACATAATAAAATTTTTTTGTACTTTTAATATTTTGGATCTTTCAAATCCAATATGATTTTCATAGGATTAATATCTACATTAAGGCACATGATCGATTCGATTGCTGATGAAAGCACTAATATTCATAATGCATATACAAAATATATATATATATAAAATTGCGGCAGCATATAATATTAAATATCTATAAGTTTATCCAATTGTGATGATCTGTTAATTATCTCTTTATGAAAGCATTTGTATCAAATTATGTACATATTTATATATCAATAGTTTTGCACTATTTAAATGAATCATCAAATTTATAACATGCCTGTAGTAGAAAATAAATGTATTTTTGAATTTAGTAATAATAAATTTCTAAGTACACCAATACATATACTCAATATCAAAAGATTTTAACGCGCTTGCATGTTTACGATTTAGTATCATTTTGGCATCAATTAAAACATTTTTGTTTCTATAAGGCACTATACAAGTATCTTGATAAATCAGTCGAATGCAGTTAGATAAAATATTAATCACTTTGAGCTTTCCTAATCAACACTAGAATATATTTCATACGAAGGCACAAATGTTTATGGAATTTTTGAACGTTTATACTTTCTTAGACATCATATCTATAATAGCAATTAAGACTAGTCTCTAAAAATAATAAAAAAGAATAAAAATATAGGATAAATGTGACAATGCGAAAATAATGAAATTATATCATTTTGCAACGCGTGTCAATCATTCTATAAAGCAAAAGAAATACTTTTATTCTCACCACACGCGGTGTAGACTAGCATATTCTTCATATCCTTACAAATAATTACAAAAAGATAAGAATTTTGTAGAAACGAATTTTTGTAGCATGGTTGTCGTACTTTGAAAGGATACTCGAATGTATAGGTATTTTACACCCTTTTTGGTTTTGATACAATTGCATATTCGCTGTTGTTGAAAACTTTATGCTGTGGACTACCCGCAGTATTACCCATAGAAGTTGTATCGGAAAGATCCGGTTTTTTCCGGATAATTCCATAACCGAGATGGCTGTCGTCGGCTAGCCTGATAGCGGACATGTCTTCGACAAGCTCGTAATTAGACCACGATGGATTAACAAGATTAGAACTTTCCCCGTGGGAGACGTTGGAATGTATGCTTTGCGAGGAATTCGTATACTTGTACGTAGACTTTTGATTAAGTTTCGTCGCGGATCCAAAGTGTTCTAATTTATCGTAATCCGACTCGTCTGTCTTGGCGACACTTTGTATCGCCGATGGCGTGACAATTGCGTTATCGCCGCATTTACTTTTGCACGAATTTTGGAATGCATCGTGATTCCGTATCGGCATCATAATTTCATACTGCAAATCATCGTTATCGTTCTCCTTATCTCTCTCGCTAGGTAGACTCGAGTTTACTCTTTCTGTATGATGTACGCTATCGATACCGTGCGTCTTCCAAGCGTCATTCCTAATTTCCACTAAATCGTACGAGTGTTTTTCCTCGTTCTCGCGCATAACACTGCCGATACTTTTATGAGATAATTCCGGGGAATTACCTTGGCTTATAGTTCTATATTCTCCGCATGTAGGCAAATCTAGGAATTCCGTCGAGTCGAGACATTTTTTCTCGAGCAGATTAGGGAAGACGTATTTTCGTGGTGGTTTGGCGGGTTTGAACTTATTTATCGATCTGCTTGACGAGATTGTAGAATCCATACTCGATGACGAAGTCAACGGCTTCTGAGAATTTTGCGTAGAAAAATCTATATCAATCAAATTGCTAGAATTGTTTGAAGAGGGTGGTAAAGCCGCTCTAGAGCCAGGCTCCATAGATAAGGCTGCCTGGAATTGGGTGTCGTTGCATTCTATGTTTGGATTACTTTCTTCGTCCAACAGTTTCTTCATGGACTTCATTTTGGCATACATGCATCGGAAGATCTCCTGTTGGCTACCATGCTCCAGGCGAAAGGATCCCTCGCCGGACTCGCATTTTCTCCCGGCCTCGAAGATAAACTTTCCATCTCTATATCCGTATCTCCTGATATACCTGTATGGCCATGTGAATAGAACCATATCACCGTCCATCAGCTTCATGTCCACGGCGGCAACAACCAAAGTATAGTTTCTTGCTTCCAATCCACACCGCTTAGATGCATCCGTTTCTACAACTTTCACGGAAAATACACCTTCTCCACTAGTACAATACAGATCGTTATTTTCTTCTATTTGATTCGATACACTGTCCTTGAATGCGACTAATTGGAACGCCGTGATCCAGTGAGTCATCTCAATTTCCGAGTAACAGCCAAAATAGTGTATTCCTGATTTAGTCACTACCTATGAAATGGACACGTGAAAAACTATCATTTTAGAGACAGTTAACAGTGAAAAATTGGTTTAGATAAAGAAGCGACATAGAAACGAATTCGAGGGCAGAATAAATACGTACGGTAAAGACATGCGACTGATTGCTGGGTGCAATTTTTATACAGGCATCCAGCGTGATGATGCGTGGAGAATGGGACTGCATTATCGCTTCTTCCTGATTGTCATAGATCTCGACGCGTTTGATCCCATAGTTACTTGTTCTGAAAAGCTGACAGAATCTCTTGTGCCAGGTTTTCTGAAACAAATGAACACTTATGTTTACTTGAAATTTTCCTGTTATATAAATATATATAGAATAAACATATTTTATCGGCTCTCTAAATTCTTTAAAATGGAATTTTCACTCTAAAAAAATGAAAATTAAGCCAGTCTTGAAAAAGAGTAGCTCAATCTTCAATCTTTAAAAGAGATTTCATTTTTCAGAGTAAGATTCACTCTAAAAGTTTTGTACTCTTTTCTATCAATATAGATTAACTTTAATCTGGGTTTAATTTGCTTTTTATCTCTCTCTAAAGTTAAAAAAAATTAGAAAAGGATAAAGAATAAATTGAGAACCGAGATTAAAGTTAATTAAGTACATTGACAGAAATGGGCATTAGAGAGAATATTGAAGAAGCTGAGGAGGGCTAAACCGAATAATTACCGAGTTAAATAATGCAAGAGCGACAGAATGTAAAATGCAATCGTTCCTGCATATTTTAAATGACCGTTTAAAGGGTGTGTTGGCATGTGGCGTGTGTTGTGTACCTGTTGCAGGTCAAGTAGCGGAAGAGGAGTGTGAAAAAAAGGGAAGAGAGGAACAGAGCCGTTTACGGATGATGCGTCGTGCGCGATATCGCGATATCGCGTCAACGGGGTGCATCCCACGGAATTTATCTCTGTATACCAACCTTGAGCTGGCCTAGCATTCCTTGCGGCGGTAGCAGCAGTATCCCCTGCATGAGAGGCTCCTCGGGCTCCATCGCTGGCGATCGAACATCAGCACGGATCGGCGCGATGATGGGTCCCCTTCTCGTGACTCGTGGTCGCGGGCGAAAACCCTTTGTTCCGTCCCCGTCCGCTGGGAAAATCGTTTACGACGGAAAAGGGGGAAAAGAGACCCGAACAAGCGACTTTACTTCCACTTTCACTCCGGCCTTTCCGTCTCTCGAGCTTGTCGTTCTAGCTCTCGGATACTTCCCCCGGGTTCGCGGTCCTCTCGCCTCTTCGCGCGATATCTGACAGCTACGGCACGTCGAGATTCAGCCCATGGTAACGCAGGACGCTTGACATTTCATGCCAGGCCGGGGAGGGAGAGGGGGAGGGAGGGAGGGAGGGAGGGAGAGAGAGAGAGAGAGAAAAGAGATATAACACTTCGCCAACGTGTGACTATCGCGAACGCGACTGACGCGAACGAGAGAATCGTCAAACGAGTCAGTATTCAGGGCCAGTACTCTGTAATACTCCGTATGCCGATTGCCGCGCTGTATACGTATGACGCGTATGACGTTCCGCGTAAGCGCACAGTGCGACACATGCGCTACGCACCGTGCCGTACGCGTAGCGTACTCGAGCGTACTCCCCAAACCGAGCACCCAATTCGTCGCGGCGGACAGGGCGGACTCAGGACTCTCAGCTCTCAGCTCTCAGGAGTCTCGGGACTGCGGCCAGTCAGTGCGGCCTGCACCCAGCACCGGACACGTCCACGGGTACGAGATTGACCGTCCGCACTGCGTGCACGGTGCACGGTGCACCAATGCGCGGATAGCACACCGTGACCGGGCTGCACGCGCGCACGCACGATGTCGTTCGAATCGCTGTCGATGCTGTCGGCTGTCCTCCAACTCCTCAGCTCGGCCGGCAGTGTATTCCGCACTCCGCGCGCAAAGTATTTGCAATAAATTAATAATCAAAATTAATTTTTCGAGATTTTACCAACAAGTAATTATCTAATAAGGGCGCGAGTGAGAGTACAAAATTCTGCGTGGTTGAGTCAAGAATTAGATTATATTTGTTATCAAGTAATTATTTAATATAAGGACGAGAGAGAGAGAGAGAGAGAGAGAGAGAGAGAGAGAGAGAGAGTACAAAATTCGTAGGTAACAAATATTTAATATTTGTTATGATGTGTGTGTGTGTGTACTAAATATTTTTTACGTTAGTCTATTAAGTATACTTCTCTCTCTCTCTAAATTAAAATATAAAATTAAATTTTTATATTTTTCTACTGAATAAAATGCATAAAGAATTTAAATAAAAAATATATAGTCTGTTTTTAAATTTTCTGCAATGAAGTTTCCGTCGTTTCCGATTCCACACTTTGATTCTTTATTCCTGATGCGTAAGCATTTATAATAGAACGCAGACAATGGATGGTTCTTATCACATGTTAACATCGGACGGAGAGAAGTGGTAGACCGCAACGCATTTATAACTTTTCCGTCTCGCCTTTTGCCTTCCGCTAAGAGAGATATCAAGTAATTACAGATAATATATAATAAAATTAAATAATAAAAAACTCATTTAATCTTGCCTAACTTTTTGTTAACAATATTCTACTTTTTACGTACTACTTTTACTGCATTTAACATTAATTCTAGTAAAGAGTAATGAAATCTTCAAGTTCTTAAAAGTTTTATGACTACTTCTTAAGTATTTTATGTGTATTATTTACTCTACAGATATTTTTCATATTGTAAAAAAATATTAAAAAAGAAATTCTATCTGCTTAAAAAAAAAAAACAATATAAACCTACGAGAAGCAGTAGAATGACATCTTATAAAAATCTTTAAAAAAATGGTGAAAGATTTTTTTGCACATATTTGATGTCAGACGGTCAAATTTTTTTGCTTTCACGGTTTTTATTCTCTTGCAAATTTATTTTTTGCATAAACAATCTCTATTCTTGCAATAACATTATCTGCAGTTATACTTAAAATATACATATACATATATAATTGTATATTTTTACTAAAAATGTAGTTACATAAATTTTAATAGAAACATCTTAAAGTGCATTTTTTAATATTTAAATCAAGATCACTAATGTCTATAAATAAAATTTCTTTTGATCATTAAAAATTAATGATATCCAATAAGAGCACTATTGATTATATAAGAAAAAAATTGTTAGTTAGAATTATTGAAGATACATTATATTTCTATCAAAAACAGTACTGATGCAATTATTCTTCAGACAATAGCACAGTACATCAACATCTGAAATATATATCAATATATACTACTAAATTGCAACGTATTGTTAAATAAAACAATATTCAATGGTCGCAAGAATTTTCTAACTCAATTATGACCTAAAATAACTATATAGAGAAAATAATTTTTATCCTGTGGGTAGTATTTCCGAGCCAATGAAACATCGATTGAATATTTGATGCGTTTTACTTTCCCGTGATGATTTTTCTAGTTCAGTCTAGTCCATGTAGGCCAATGATGACTCCGTTCCAAGCTGTGATGAGATTCGATCGCTCCTCGATAAGTTATTAAAGGAATCGACCTTTTTCTTGATTCGTGATACAAACTACGGAACAGAAGCGTGCTCAGTCTACGATTGCGTTTCGATCGGGCTTAACGAAATTCCGGTTAATGCGATAATAATAAATTGGCGAGAGTAATAAACTTATATATTATTGAGCAATGTTCTTGCTTATATATCAACCGGTTTGCGCGACAGGTTTCAATACGATCTGTCGATGAATATGATTTCCGTCTTCTTCCTTGCGTGGATCTTAAATTCGGGTGACGCTTTCAGTGACTTCCCGTCGCTGATGTCCACTAATGCCTCGATGGGTATGGCTGACTCTCTTCTCCTCTTTTATATTTTATACCATTTTTAATGTCGGCACTGTTTTATTGTAATAAAATATTTCTTAAATTTTGCAGCGGTCGTTATCGACAAGAGTTTTTTCGATAATAAAGCTGAATATCGCGACATAGTAAAAAATATGTACAGCTTCATTACGGCAATTACGAGGGAAGAAATACATATGGCTGACATTGACGTGCACATCTTTCGAGGAATAAAGGTACATAATCTTCAAGGTAAGAACGAAAATATATTGGATAAATATTATTGCAATTATATGATGCTGTCTGCTTCAGCGTTACTTATACTGTGGTGAGTTATGTGAGTTATACATCCAAAATATTTCGGAATATTCTATTCATATAATACATTTAGCAATAACAAATGTGATTACGTATATATATTTAATAAAAGTACGGTCAGACAGTACTCAAGGAGAACAAGAAAATCAATATAATGTCAATTTGACGTCATATTGACGAATTTATGTAATTTTTTTGGTCATGATAAATTATATATAAAGTCATTCTTAAATCATTTGAGATAGAGATTTTTATCATGATCAAAAAATGACATAAATTTGGTCAATATGACGTCAAATTGACATTATTTTGATTTTCTTGTTCTCCTTGGGTATAGGATTATTACACATAAAACCCTTAAACACCATATTACAAGAATAACCCAGCATGAGCTTAATTCTTATAACTTTGCTAAAAATGAGTATTATAAAAAAATTTTTTTCAAAATAGGGAAGACCGGGGCAAATTGTTATATGGGATAAGTTGTTACAGTTAGTTTTCTTTTTAGTTGCCACAGGTGGCAACCATTGAATTGAAATATAATACCTACTGGAACGCGCGCTGGCGCTAGCTATCCGACAAAGAGGATCTCAAGTGGTATCCTTGTCCTTTTTTAGTACAACATTGTCAAAAGTTTAATTCTTAGGGCCTGAGCACAATAGAGGAACAAGAATTAGATATTAAGATTTTGACCTATCAGAAACTGATTACATCGGAATACACGGTTTCTGATAGGTTGAAATCTTAATATCTAATTCTTGTTCCTCTATTGTGCGCAGGCCCTTACACTACTGTTTACTGCACATGTGCAGTATAACTTTGAAAAGGACAAAGATACCACTTGAAATGCTCTCTTTCGGATCACCGCTAACAAAGGCGGCGAGGGTCCGCGCGTGTTCCAGTAGGTATTATATTTCAGTGGTGGCAACATATTTTTATGAATTTTTATTTATATGTGATTCTTATGATACTCTACAACTTCACTTAGTTTAGCCGCCATGTTTGAATTCTAAAAGCTACGTATATTTTCTTGATTTTCACTATTAAAAATAAATATTTCATTGTATGAATTGCCTGTTATTGTATATATAAGTTACAGGTATGTGATTATCCTTTTGTATATTTCTTTGATATACATTTGATTATAATAACACATTTTGTTTGCATCGATATTATGTACTGATTTTCGATCTGTATTTTTTTCAAATTGAAAATGGAAAATTGGGGCAAGTTGTTACATTTCGATCGGGACAGGTTGTTACAGTGTAATAACTTATCCCATTGAAAACATTTTTTTTTCTTCTACAGAATGATGCACAGTTCTTTAAATAGACTGCCGACTTCGTCTTCATGTTTGAAGACAGCGCTGGGCAGCGCCATATTTGTATTCATTCACTCTCACATGTATTCGTATAAATCAATATATAAGGAAAAGTACACTGGCAATGAGAGTCAAGGGCAGTAATTGGAGCTTACAAAATTATTAGTGATTTATTAATCGATAAATAACAAACTTTTCGGCATCCTTCCGAGCCATCATCAGAGGATACATTACATGTGATTATTGTCTCAAGCTCCACTTGGCAAGTCATACGTATGTCTCTCACAATAGTTGCAAGACCAAGCGATTTTGGATCCTGCAACGAGACTATACTCATTTAATATATTTTAAAAGAAACTTAATAGAAAGACTTGCCAAAAGGAGCCGAGATTTGTGGTAAAAACCATGATCAGTCGAATTAATAAGTTTGAGTATAATATTAAGAAATTTTGTCATAATTATAACGAAGATACGTGCAAACTAAACGAATGTTAGAGTAAAAAGATGCGTTCCACTTAACTTCCGCAACGCTCGTGGAATCATTTTATCTTTGTTGTTTATCAAATATTAAACAATGACAAACGATACTCGCGAGCGTTGCGAGTGATGGACAGAACTCTGTTTATATTTTGTTTATTATTGACGTATGCGTGATGTAAGAACTCAGTGTTTGACTGTAATAGCGTTTTCTCTTGGCTGCATTGCGGTGCAGCCAAGAGAAAACTCTATAAGTTAACCCTTGAACACCACACTATTTTCGCCACCTGATTTCACCACACATGGGTTACGGTAACCCTGGAGTCTTCTTTTGCTTTTATCTCGGGATCTAATGCATCAATTTTAACTTCTTTTTTATTATCGATACAACAGACAGTAAGGAAAAAAATATATATAGATAAGAATATCATAAAACTTCCGAAAACCAAGATATTTTGAAAAAAAGGAAGAAAGAAATTCCAAAATTAAAAAAAAATCGTTGTTTTTTATATAAATTAGTTATTTTCCAAAAAAATGATACAAGGTTTTAATTTACAGAAATCGAAACATATTAAGTTGTATTTAAAAAAAATATATATTATTATGAATTATCCTAAAAAATATATTTATTCGACGAGGTTGAATTTGGGTGATTTTCAAGTAATAAAGTTAGTGCAAAAGTCTTTATTATATATGACATCTACCATAAATATACAAATGAAATTATTCATTGATTTGCGTGGAACAGGCGAAACAAATTTTTGCAATATGTTCCCTACACATTGGCTGTTGGCACTGCAAGCATATGTAATAAGTTTTCATATCTATAGCCCCTTAAAGACAGAATGAACATATTATTTGTTTTTCTATTTTGTTTACAATATATCGCGCGGATCTTGATTTTCTGGAATGTCTGTGTTTTTCATGAATTCTTCGATTTGAATTCGCAATCTTGTCTGTATATTTACTTACAATTTGATTTCGAAATAAAAAACGTAATAACCACACAGGGTTAGCGTAACCCACACAGTAAGTAAATGGCGTTCTATCTCGACTGGTTCGTGCATGCTGAGGTTGCCAGCCGGGGGATTTGTAGTAAGGATGCGAAAATTTGTTTTTTGTATAAACGTTATCATTATTTTTATTTCTATTTTTATTTTTTAAGTTGTTAGTCTGATTTTTTGTAAGATATTTTATTCTCTTGTTAATAGTGTTAAAAATGAACCGTAATGGGTAGTTATTGTTTGAAGTGTTGACTATAAATTTTACATTCTTTTTGTAATAATGTGGATGCCATAATAAAAAGAATCTGTCGTCATGCCTATGATTGTACCTTTCTTTTGAGAGAGAGTGAAAATTTAGGTATCTTCCTGAGAAAGTTGCTTTTTGATACTCGATTTTCAAACTCGATTTTGTTGTTGTTTTTTATGATCTTTAAGTCAAGAAAATTCAATTTATTCCCCCCAACCTCAATGGTGAATTGCAAATGGAATGAAACGAGTTAAAAATATTTAAAATTTCTTGAGTTTTATCTCGCAGGATTGCTGTTGCAATGTCGTCGACATACTGGAGATAAAAAGGTAATGGAACACCAAAACTCTCAAGAGTCCTCTCTTTCAAATCACATAGTACTAGATTCGCAATTATCGGAGATAGAGGAGAGCCCATGGGCGTCCCAAATGTTTGTTTATAGATGCTGTTATTAAAAGTAAAATAAGTGGAGTTTAAGACTAAAGAAACGGTTTTTAGAAATTCATTTTTAGGTATGTTCGTGTGTTGTGAAATTTTTATCGAACGTCGGAAAATACTTTCAATGGCTAAATCTATTGAAATATTCGTAAATAAAGAGTTAATGTCAAGAGAAATTAAAACAAAATTATTGTCAAAATGCAAATTAGATAATTTTTCAACTACAATTATCGATACAACAGACAGTAAGGAAAAAAATATATATAGATAAGAATATCATAAAACTTCCGAAAACCAAGATATTTTGAAAAAAAGGAAGAAAGAATTGGAAACTATTGTCAATATGGCTAAAAGATTTAGGAATATTTTTTTGAGATTATATTATGTAAAAACACAGAGCTAAATTATATAAAGGGCTGTCTAATGATGACACAATGATTTTAAACGGACAACCTTGTTTGTGAATTTTGGGAAGCCCATAAGTTCTCGATGAATTCGCATTACTGCAATTCAATTGGCTATACATGGAGTCTATAAAGGAATATAAAGCCACTGAGAGCCGACACAGTTGTACGTGTGTGTAGTAAAAAACAATGTATATGTCAATCACCAATTACAAACGTTTCGACCATAGGATTAGGTCATCTTCAGCATAACAATTATTCATCGGAATCAAAATTGATGCGTTGTAACACAATAAGCTAAATGCTGTCAATGAATCATCGCTAGGCTGTTGTCCAAAATTAAGAACTTCATTATCATCTGTTGTATTTAGCGTTATAACGGATCATCGTTATACTGAGTACAATGTAAGTTTTATTATTTTGATATAATCAATTTTAATACTTTGACTACGATTAAAAGTTCATAAATTTTATACATTAACTCGATTTTAGTTAAATGACTAAATTCTTGTTTAGGTATCCAGCTAAGTACAACAGACGATAATGAAGTTCTTAATTTTGGACAACAGCCTAGCGATGATTCATTGACAGCATTTACCTTATTGTGTTACAACGTATCAATTTTGATTCTGATGAATAATTGTGACACTGAAAATGACCTAATCCTATGAAACGTTTGTAATTGGTAATTGACATATATAATATTTTTGACTACAGACGTACAACTGTGTCGGCTCTCAGTGGCTTTATATTCCTTTATAGACTCCATGTATAGTCAACTGAATTGCAGTAATGCGCGCGAATTCACCGAGAGCTTATGGGCTTCCCAAAATTCGCAAACAAGGTTGTCCGTTTAAAATCATTGTGTCATCATTAGACAGCCCTTTATATAATTTAGCTCTGTTTTTACATAATATAATCTCAAAAAGTATTCCTAAATCTTTTAGCCATATTGACAATAGTTTCCAGGTAGTTGAAAAATTATCTAATTTGCATTTTGACAATAATTTTGTTTTAATTTCTCTTGACATTATCTCTTTATTTACGAATATTTCAATAGATTTAGCCACTGAAAGTATTTTCCGACGTTGTGGATAAAAATTTCACAACACACGAACATACCTAAAAATGAATTTCTAAAAACCGTTTCTTTAGTCTTAAACTCCACTTATTTTATTTTTAATAACAGCATCTATAAACATTTGAGACGCCCATGGGCTCTCCTCTATCTCCGATAATTGCGAATCTAGTACTATGTGATTTGAAAGAGAGGACTCTTGAGAGTTTTGGTGTTCCATTACCTTTTTATCTCCAGTATGTCGACGACATTGCAACAGCAATCCTGCGAGATAAAACTCAAGAAATTTTAAATATTTTTAACTCGTTTCATTCCATTTGCAATTCACCATTGAGGTTGGGGGGAATAAATTGAATTTTCTTGACTTAAAGATCATAAAAAACAACAACAAAATCGAGTTTGAAAATCGAGTATCAAAAAGCAACTTTCTCAGGAAGATACCTAAATTTTCACTCTCTCTCAAAAGAAAGGTACAATCATAGGCATGACGACAGATTCTTTTTATTATGGCATCCACATTATTACAAAAAGAATGTAAAATTTATAGTCAACACTTCAAACAATAACTACCCATTACGGTTCATTTTTAACACTATTAACAAGAGAATAAAATATCTTACAAAAAATCAGACTAACAACTTAAAAAATAAAAATAGAAATAAAAATAATGATAACGTTTATACAAAAAACAAATGGTTTGTTATACCATACATCACAGGAATATCTGAAAGGTTTAGTAAAGTAGTGAACGATCTTAAAATAAAACTTTCGTTTTTTAATTTAAACAAACTTGGATGCTTTATAAAAGGTTCACAAAGACGTTCTCCCAACCAATAAAAGAATCAATGTTATTTATAAAATAGAATGTAATGATTTTGCGATGCTACATGCATAGGACAAACATACAAACATCTCAAGACCAGAATTTCTGAACATTGCAATCATATTAATAGAGAAACACGACGACCAAGTCGATAATCACGGACCACAGAATTGATAACAACCACGAATTGGGAAAACGTAAAAATTATTGACACAGAAAAATTTTTAGACAAAAGACTAATATCTGAAATGTTGTACATGAAGAGACAAAAGAATAGCATTAACTTACACTGAGTTCTTACATCACGCATACGTGTCAATAATAAACAAAATATAAACAGAGTTCTGTCCATCACGATTTCATATTAAGTACCACTTTAACTCAAACATTGCTTTAATTCGCACGTACTTTTGTTAATTGTGACAAAATTTCTTAATATTATACTTAAACTTGTTAATTCGACTGATCATGGTTTCTACCACAAATCTCGGCTCCTTTTGGTAAAAGTCTTTCTATTAAGTTTCTTTTAAAATATATTAAATTAGTATCGTCTTGCAGGATCCAAAATCACTTGGTCTTGCAACCATTGTGAGAGACATACATATGATTTTCAAAGTGGAGCTTGAGACAATAATCACATGTATAAGTAATGTATCCTCTGATGATGACTCGGAATGATGCCGAAAAGTTTGTTATTTATCGATTAATAAATCACTGATAATTTTGTACGCTCCACCCAGTGAGAAATGACAATGGAATCGACATCAAAATCATCGAATTGACGTCAAATCGACGTCGATTCGACGTCGATTTCATTGTCATTTCTCACTGGGCAATTACTTCGCTTGACTCTCATTGTCAGAGTACTTTTCCTTATTTATTGTTAATATTAGAGAGTTTTATTTCGTCATTTCTTATGCATGAATTACACAGATAATAACGTTAATGTTTTTACATAAATCACACAGATAATAACATTAGTGTTTTTACATAAATTTATGCGATATTCACAAACAAGACGCATACGAGTATGTAAACTGAAACAAGGACAAGCTCGGAATCAGATTCATCTCTTTCCACCATATTGAATCAGCAGTTTATTTATAAAAATCTGTGGAAAAAAATGGTACGATCTTACAAAAAAAATGACAAATAGAGAATCTGTAAATGTAGAAACATATGCAACAACGGCAAAGAAAGTTAAAGACGACCACCTGTCTATGAGAAAAGCAGCAAATGCGTGTAATATTAATTTTACGACTTTTCAACATTAACTCTAATAACTAATTAAAGAAAAAAATTTTGTAATAATATATTTTTTTTAATTTCATATTATAAAATATATATTTCTTGTGAAGTATTTCGTGTTTGATTTTATTGTAAGATAAAAAGAGAAGGATCAACAAGATGGATTTTTGGGCCCATCGCCGATCAGTTTCAAAGTGTCATTTTATTCTTCTGTCCAAGGCTCATAACGCCCACAAACAAGGTTGTCCGTTTAAAATCATTGTGTCATCATTAGACAGCCCTTTATATAATTTAGCTCTGTTTTTACATAATATAATCTCAAAAAGTATTCCTAAATCTTTTAGCCATATTGACAATAGTTTCCAGGTAGTTGAAAAATTATCTAATTTGCATTTTGACAATAATTTTGTTTTAATTTCTCTTGACATTATCTCTTTATTTACGAATATTTCAATAGATTTAGCCACTGAAAGTATTTTCCGACGTTGTGGATAAAAATTTCACAACACACGAACATACCTAAAAATGAATTTCTAAAAACCGTTTCTTTAGTCTTAAACTCCACTTATTTTATTTTTAATAACAGCATCTATAAACATTTGAGACGCCCATGGGCTCTCCTCTATCTCCGATAATTGCGAATCTAGTACTATGTGATTTGAAAGAGAGGACTCTTGAGAGTTTTGGTGTTCCATTACCTTTTTATCTCCAGTATGTCGACGACATTGCAACAGCAATCCTGCGAGATAAAACTCAAGAAATTTTAAATATTTTTAACTCGTTTCATTCCATTTGCAATTCACCATTGAGGTTGGGGGGAATAAATTGAATTTTCTTGACTTAAAGATCATAAAAAACAACAACAAAATCGAGTTTGAAAATCGAGTATCAAAAAGCAACTTTCTCAGGAAGATACCTAAATTTTCACTCTCTCTCAAAAGAAAGGTACAATCATAGGCATGACGGACAGATTCTTTTTATTATGGCATCTACGTTATTACAAAAAGAATGTAAAATTTATAGTCAACACTTTTACAAACAATAACTACCCATTACGGTTCATTTTTAACACTATTAACAAGAGAATAAAATATCTTACAAAAAATCAGACTAACAACTTAAATCTCTTTATTTACGAATATTTCAATAGATTTAGCCACTGAAAGTATTTTCCGACGTTGTGGATAAAAATTTCACAACACACGAACATACCTAAAAATGAATTTCTAAAAACCGTTTCTTTAGTCTTAAACTCCACTTATTTTATTTTTAATAACAGCATCTATAAACATTTGAGACGCCCATGGGCTCTCCTCTATCTCCGATAATTGCGAATCTAGTACTATGTGATTTGAAAGAGAGGACTCTTGAGAGTTTTGGTGTTCCATTACCTTTTTATCTCCAGTATGTCGACGACATTGCAACAGCAATCCTGCGAGATAAAACTCAAGAAATTTTAAATATTTTTAACTCGTTTCATTCCATTTGCAATTCACCATTGAGGTTGGGGGGAATAAATTGAATTTTCTTGACTTAAAGATCATAAAAAACAACAACAAAATCGAGTTTGAAAATCGAGTATCAAAAAGCAACTTTCTCAGGAAGATACCTAAATTTTCACTCTCTCTCAAAAGAAAGGTACAATCATAGGCATGACGACAGATTCTTTTTATTATGGCATCCACATTATTACAAAAAGAATGTAAAATTTATAGTCAACACTTCAAACAATAACTACCCATTACGGTTCATTTTTAACACTATTAACAAGAGAATAAAATATCTTACAAAAAATCAGACTAACAACTTAAAAAATAAAAATAGAAATAAAAATAATGATAACGTTTATACAAAAAACAAATGGTTTGTTATACCATACATCACAGGAATATCTGAAAGGTTTAGTAAAGTAGTGAACGATCTTAAAATAAAACTTTCGTTTTTTAATTTAAACAAACTTGGATGCTTTATAAAAGGTTCACAAAGACGTTCTCCCAACCAATAAAAGAATCAATGTTATTTATAAAATAGAATGTAATGATTTTGCGATGCTACATGCATAGGACAAACATACAAACATCTCAAGACCAGAATTTCTGAACATTGCAATCATATTAATAGAGAAACACGACGACCAAGTCGATAATCACGGACCACAGAATTGATAACAACCACGAATTGGGAAAACGTAAAAATTATTGACACAGAAAAATTTTTAGACAAAAGACTAATATCTGAAATGTTGTACATGAAGAGACAAAAGAATAGCATTAACTTACACTGAGTTCTTACATCACGCATACGTGTCAATAATAAACAAAATATAAACAGAGTTCTGTCCATCACGATTTCATATTAAGTACCACTTTAACTCAAACATTGCTTTAATTCGCACGTACTTTTGTTAATTGTGACAAAATTTCTTAATATTATACTTAAACTTGTTAATTCGACTGATCATGGTTTCTACCACAAATCTCGGCTCCTTTTGGTAAAAGTCTTTCTATTAAGTTTCTTTTAAAATATATTAAATTAGTATCGTCTTGCAGGATCCAAAATCACTTGGTCTTGCAACCATTGTGAGAGACATACATATGATTTTCAAAGTGGAGCTTGAGACAATAATCACATGTATAAGTAATGTATCCTCTGATGATGACTCGGAATGATGCCGAAAAGTTTGTTATTTATCGATTAATAAATCACTGATAATTTTGTACGCTCCACCCAGTGAGAAATGACAATGGAATCGACATCAAAATCATCGAATTGACGTCAAATCGACGTCGATTCGACGTCGATTTCATTGTCATTTCTCACTGGGCAATTACTTCGCTTGACTCTCATTGTCAGAGTACTTTTCCTTATTTATTGTTAATATTAGAGAGTTTTATTTCGTCATTTCTTATGCATGAATTACACAGATAATAACGTTAATGTTTTTACATAAATCACACAGATAATAACATTAGTGTTTTTACATAAATTTATGCGATATTCACAAACAAGACGCATACGAGTATGTAAACTGAAACAAGGACAAGCTCGGAATCAGATTCATCTCTTTCCACCATATTGAATCAGCAGTTTATTTATAAAAATCTGTGGAAAAAAATGGTACGATCTTACAAAAAAAATGACAAATAGAGAATCTGTAAATGTAGAAACATATGCAACAACGGCAAAGAAAGTTAAAGACGACCACCTGTCTATGAGAAAAGCAGCAAATGCGTGTAATATTAATTTTACGACTTTTCAACATTAACTCTAATAACTAATTAAAGAAAAAAATTTTGTAATAATATATTTTTTTTAATTTCATATTATAAAATATATATTTCTTGTGAAGTATTTCGTGTTTGATTTTATTGTAAGATAAAAAGAGAAGGATCAACAAGATGGATTTTTGGGCCCATCGCCGATCAGTTTCAAAGTGTCATTTTATTCTTCTGTCCAAGGCTCATAACGCCCTGAAATGGTTTTCTTTTTAAATGATTTGATCTGGAGGAAGAACCATTTTTAAGTTGCCATTTTACATGGGTTTTTGTACCTTAGAGCAAATCAAGATGCGTTTCATATTCTAAATATTGCTCGCGCAAGAACTTTTCTAAAAACTGCACATACAGGATGATTTTTTAACCTGAAACTTTCAAATATCTCGAAAAATAAGCACACTAAGAAAAAATGTTAAGAATCAATATTTCATCATTCCGAGGGTGACATACACTGACGTTAAAATCAGCCCCCCTACCCCGCCTCCTGGGCGGTGAGGGTGGGCATGTTTGAAATCTTAAATGGGAACCCCTATTTTTTATTGCATATTCGGAATCTTTAGCTAAAAGCACATACGATTTGTCTGAAACATTTTTCTCGATTCATGATAGATGGCGCTGTAATCGACGAAATTCAATTTCTTCGATTTCTCTTACTGAGAACCCATGCTTACGATTCTGCAATACATTAACAATAAAAATACCACGTTTTTATTTTTAATACTCGAAATTAGTCTCAAAACTTCTCATTATTTTTAATTACTCATTAATTACTTCTCAAGAAACTACTTTTAGCGTAACACCCAGGAACAACGACGTGGACGTAGTAGTTTTCTGTTCCCTTTTTAAAATTTTTTTAATTAGGCTGATTTATTGCAGATATCTATTTATTGCAGATAAATATTTATCTTGCCTTTTGAAATTGAAAAAAAAATAAATACAAACCTCCGTTCGGGTTATTCGCTGTAGAATGTAGAATTCATTCCTCGTGGCACGCACAGCCGCAACACTGAGCTGATTCATTACGGATATTTATTTTTTTATTGTCTTAATTGGAATGTTGTTTCAAAAATACTGTTTCTGAAGTTAAAAATAAGAGCAATAGAGCTTCGCGCCTCTTTTCTAATTATTATTTGAAAAATATTTTTAGGAAATGGAAGTATCCTCTGCGAATGACACATCTATAGTTCTGATGGGTGAAACTTCTGCATGTTCAGAATAATGATTTTTCAGTGAACTGTACTTTGATTATTTAGTAATTCTGATAGTACATGATCTAATACAATGATTCTTCCATAGAAAATTATTTCGAGATCTTGCCTTCACTGGCCGGATCATTCCGAGATCTTGCCTTCGCTGGCCGAATCATTTCGAGATCTTGCCTTCACTGGCCGGATTATTTCAAGATCTTGTCTTCAAAGATATATAAGTTTGGATTGTGGTTTAGGGTTTAGGGTTTAGGGATTGAGGATTCAAGTAACTTGATTTGGTTGGTTCATTGTTCATGGTTGTGGTTCTACGTAGATAAGAATTTATAATATGCATTATTTTACATATTTGCGATGTAAATCGTGTGATTTTGAACCTTCTTACTACGTGTATCTCATAAATATGATGAGATACGAATTTTTGGGAAATAGATTCTGTTTCAACACGTCAGAGTATGTATGCAATTGCCACTTTTTTTATTTTGTAATCCTGTGTTATTATTTACATTATTCAAGAATTCTACTTGTCCCTAAAAACATATTTCTTTGAATTCGTTTGATTCATTTTTTCTGTAGTTTCTATATTGAAAGGATCGTCCCCAGAAAATCGCGAAATATCTTGGAATCGTTTGAGACCCATATGGAAAATCTGTCCAAAATCACACATACTCTTATTGATCATTATTTATTTACTTTTTTTTTTATAGAAAAAATAAATCAAACGATACGAAATTAAAGAAAAATATGTTTTCGAGAATGAGAAGAATTCTTAAATTAAATTAAAGTTCGTACCGTTTGATTTATTTTTTCTACAGTTTTTATTGTAAAAGAGAATGTCCCAGAAAAATCTCAAAATACATATCTTGAAATTGTGTAAGAATTATATTGAAGGCCTACCATACCTATTCCTCATTGGTTAATATTTTTTTCTGTATTTTACGCATTTTCAAGTTCGTTTATTCCAATGAGAGAAATTACAAATGAACAAAAAACTAATAAGTTTTTATAGACTCCTTAAATTAAAACAATTTAGAAAAAACATGTAACATACAGTATAGGCAATAGGAGTCAACGCTGTGAGGATACTTTTGGAAAACGATTATCCATTAGATTTTATATTCGATACTATTAATGAAAGAGTTAAAACATTAATAAATAAACTGAATTCTTGTTCAGCTAAAAGATCAAATAACAACTTACCTAAAGAACGGGTTAAATGGTTGTCCATACCGTATTTAGAAGAAATATCGAATAAATTCAAGAATGCAATTAATGGGGTTTGCCACAGGGTTTCATTTTTTAGTTTGAACAAGTTGAATCGGTTTATTAAGGTTCATAAAGATTCTTTAAATAATGAATTAAAAAGGAATGTAGTCTACAAGATCAATTATGATTGCGATGCTTCCTATGTAGGATAAACAAGGAGAAAATTAGAAACCAGACTTTCTGAACAGCAAAAACCTATCCATAGTCAAACATCCACTCATTTGGTGATTACAGAGCATAGGTTGCAAAACGATCATGACTTTGATTGGCGAAACGTAGAGATTTTGGATGTAGAGAATTATTATAACAAACGGTTAATATCGCAGATGATGCACATTTATCGACAGATCAATGGGCTAAATCTACAATATGATACCGTTGGCTTAAATCATACGTACATTGAGATTTTCAATAAACTGTAAGAAGTTTGTTCGTAATATAATACATGTCATAAACTTTAGTTTGTTTCTCTTCAAATTGACCGCTATATTACTTGTTTAGCAATCATTATTTAACCGCCGACTGTCGAAATGACAAGACACATATTGTTCTTGCAGTTATTATTTTAAAATTTGACAATAATTTTTAACATATTAACAAGGTACAAAATGTTGCATAAGAGAAATTTATTGTTCAGTACAGAAGCGTCGACTGTGTGAGGTGAGGTGATTATTAATTTTCAAATTATACATATGATAATTTAATATATGATCATTTATATAATTTTAGCTTGAGTTTTTATTGCCACTCAGCTTTCTAACTTTGTGAGTATGTGACTTACCTCACATCAGTTAACGGTTCAATTTTGAGAGGATAAACGTTGGAGATATTATTTTGTTTTGCAATACTCCAACCGTTGCGCTAGGGGGAAAGATTGCTGATGAAGATTCAAACCATGAGTGGAAACATTCAAAAAGTCAAAGTTTATATTTTTAATATTAAGAAGAATTGCGTTAATTGATAACCAGCGTTGACTCCTATTGCCTGTACCGTATGTTATATGTTTTATCTAAATTGTTTATTCCATTTTGTGGGAATTACTCCTGACGAAGCTTATAAAATATAATATTTTAGAGTTAACGTAAAAGAAATTGTAAAAAATAAACTTTTCTTTCAAGGTCAAGTACCTCACGGAAAATGATGGCTCTGACATATGTCATAGTGCATATATATGTGCAATTTTTAGGGAAATTTGATCTTGCGTGAGTAATATTTAGGATATGAAACGCATCTTGATTTGCTCTAAAATATAAAAACCCGTGTAAAATGGCAACTTAAAAACGGTTATTCCTCCGGAACAAATCATTTTTAAAAAAAAACTATTTCTGGACGTTATGAACCTTGGATAGAAGAATAAAACGACACACTTTGAAACTGATCGATGATGGGCCAAAAAATCTATCTTATTGACCCTTCTCTTTTTTCTCAAAAAGGTGGGGACACCTAAATATCTCGGGAAATATAAATTTTACAGAAAAGTGTTTCAGACAAAAGTTATATGGTTTAAAAATATCTATTTACTAATCCTATCAGTTTGACCTTGGATTGCGTAGCCAAGGTCAGGTCAAGGTTACATTGATTTTCTTAAATGGAACACCCCATTTTTGATTCAAAGATCTAATAGCTGATGTCGAGAGCTTTCCAAAACGCTATAATGAAATATTTTTTCATGAAGTACTTTTCAAGTTATAATGCTTATAAAGTTATAATGCTCATATCTTGCCTTGACTGGCTGGTTCATGCTCATATCTTGTCTTGACTGGCCGAATCACAGACCGATCTTACCTTCATTGGCTGCATTAT
>NW_017300140.1:59542-87747 GCF_001594075.2 Trachymyrmex cornetzi
TAAATAGATATTTTTAAACCATATAACTTTTGTCTGAAACACTTTTCTGTAAAACTTATATTTCCCGAGATATTTAGGTGTCCCGACCTTTTTGGGACATCCTGTATATTATATGTATTGTATATATATTTATTATTATATATTTATTTCAAATGATGTAAATGTAACAACTTGCCTCACAGTGAAGTAAGTTGTTACAATTTATCTATTGATAGGAAATTTTAATTTTCAGTATTTAAAGATATAGATACAAATCAGAAAAAAATTGACTGTCTAGGTAAAGATGTACTTGAAGCAATGCATAGATATTCGTTAATTTAAATATATACGTTAGAACGGAAAAAATTGTTAACCAAAAATTGTAACCACTTGCTCCGGTCTCTCCTATCCTACGTTAAAGAACATAATGATACTAAGCTATGATTCTTATTCGTAAAAAACATGAAGATAAGGGAAGGTAATGTACCTTCAATTGAAATTTTGATATTTTTTCATGTGAAAGTTGTATCTTGATGTTTAAAAATTCAGAAAAATTTTTAAATGTTCTTTGAAGTGTTGACACTAACATATATTTTTTATAGATTTAAATGGTTATGTTTTGTACATTTTTTTAGCATTTGGAAAAAATTAAATTTTGGTCAAAGGTATCCATGTTGTACCTCTAACCAGGGAGTGTTGTATTTTTAACCAATGTATAAAATGTGTGTACAAAGACAAGATATTGGACATAAGTTTAATTTTATTTATATTTTTAATGCCTTTTTACACCATATATAACTTTATATATAAATTATATAAAAATAAACTTTACCATACAAAGACGAGATTTTTGTTTTTGCACGAAACGGTTGAATCTGGCAAAAATAGTGTCCTTCGTTTATTTCATTCAAAACCGCGTCTAATGAGTATAATTTTATTAATATTGGAGATAAGACAGCTAAACTAAATAATTATCCGGCATCGTATTGACTGGTCAAAGGTACACTATTAGTTACTAGTTAAAGGTACAACGCTTGCTCACTTTTTATTTGTTATTACTCTTATAAATTATAGGTTAAGATTGACAGTAAGTCTAAATAAATATTAAGTTTTAAATAATTTTTTTAAATATCTATTTAACATTTTAGATAATTCCAACATAAGACAGAATACATACACAATATTATATGAGATTAAAAAGCGTCTTAAAATTATTTTGTTCGAACACTTGAAAACAATAAATGATTTTTCATAGGAGTAATTCTCTTCATTATTATAATTATAAGTTATAAAACACCTCTGGTACTCATACTACAAACTACATATTTTTATTTTTATAAATATCCAATAGATTGTTTATAAATTTAACTGGTTAAAGGTACAACTGGTCAAAGGAACACCACGTTCCCCTATTATACTATACTATGATTCTTATTCTTAAAACATAATGATACTATGGGTACGGTCAACGCGATGCTACAAATGCTTTGAAGCGTTTTTTAATTGGTAAGTTTGTAAAATTTTTTCTTCTGATTGGTCCATCAAACGCTTCAAAGCATTTGTAGCGAGACTTTGACCACAGCCATAGTATATATACTATGATTCTTATTCATAAAAAAGCAATAATGGAAAGAGTTTTGAAAAAAGACCTAGCAAACGAGAAATTATTGAAAAATGTTGAAAATTATTCATTGAAGTGACGTCAAATCAAGTTTTTGAATTTTTTAAATCTGTTTCTATCCGTAATACGCTTGAATAAGTAATTATGGATTAGTTATTTACTTTCTGTATTTCACTCAATGTGCATAGAAATGAAACCTACGACCAATTCGATTGAATCCATAATTACGTATTGGTAATTTACTTTTAGTATCTTACCCAATCATCAACGCAATAAACGTGCGACTAATTCGTTTGAATTTAACATGCGGTACTGAAGAATTGTCTAACATGGGAGGTGTCTAACTCCCATCAACTGCTAGTCACAGATCTCGGCAAGTGATATCATTGAAAAGCACACACCGAGGTGATATACAAAAATCATTGCCTCTCAAACAAAAACTCCGGTATGATACAGTGTGTAACATTGCGGATCCACAGCGACAAGGTAATTTCTAGACATAATCCTGGCCACGACAGTGCAAGTTATATCCGGGAATCATTCTGTTGCCGTGAATCTGTAATGTTGTATACTCTGTGTATAGTACTAGGACTCGTTCGAGAAAAAACAATTCATACATCTGTGATCATCTTGGTGCATACTTTCCAACGATAAATCACTTTCTGGGATCGCAGACTAGCATTTAATTTCTGAATCTATATGAATCCACTAGAGTTCATTATTATATTTATCTAGATGTATAGAAACGGATTCAGTGTATTCGTCTTTACAAAATTCAATACCTTTTTCGCGGATAACGCGGATTCGAAAACTTGATTCATACGGATTTGTCCAATCCAATCGGTCCTCGTTTGCTGGGGAAAGCCAAAAAGGAGTTTAAGGGTTAATTTAAATCTAGCTTGTCTATAAACATAAATCAATTAAGTTAACAAATTTTATTTACATTTAATACATATAAAGATTTTACGGTGCTTTTATCCGTGACCTCGTGTTATCAAATGTGGAGCCTTCACGATGCAGCGCGTAAAGATGAGGTCGTACATTTAGCAATAACAGGTATAAACAAAGAGATTTTTAGTAAAACTGTACATGAAAATTCTTCTTTTATCCGTTGAGACGAATATAAATTTAGATGTTGAATCGCGCGATTGTATAGTTGGTGACTAACTCGTTAGGTATTTACAAATATCGTTATCTTGTTCTTCTTAATTTTGTTATCTACCGTCATCCGTTAAATTATATCATGTTACGCCAACACGTGATACATTTTATCTCATTCAAATCGAATGCGACATATATATATATATATATATTGTATACATATGTACTTACAGTCTGTAGTGATTTTAATGCTGTGCTTCAAATTGTATTGCGAGACTTTATTAAATAGCGAATACAAGTTGATAAAGTCATGAAATATCGTATATTTTATTATATTTATTTAAAGATCAGGACTGTCCACGGCTTCCTGATTCTGAGGGTGTGAGTATCCCTTTAATATTGCCAGGCAAAGAATTATCCCAGATTTTCTTCGATATGAGATCGATCGACGCTTTGCTCTGGAACAATGTCAACATACTGCACGACGATACCTTCGGTGACGCAATTTAAGCATTAATCGTTTATCTTTCTATCCCATTTTGATCTTTCTTTACATTACTTCTCGGCATCTTTGCTAAAAATACGAAAACAACTCATGAAAGTACATTTTATTTATGACAATTTATAGATAGGGACACAATCGGCAGAGTCACAAAAGCCTTGTCGATCTCGTTGCCAAACAAAAAATTTAACCTGGTCTCCAGAGCGTTATTTGCTTTTAAGCACGCTGATTCTGAACGTAATAGAAGGTACTATATAAAAGACATGCTTGAGAGTTTCCACGTGGAACAATTGGGAAAATGCTTTCTGGTAATCGTCACGATAGACACAGCGGCTGATGTTATGGAAGTTGTAAGATGAATAGAAACTTTTTTGTTTATATTTCGCACTAATTCAAAGCTAGAATAAAATAATAGTTCCAAAAGAAAAAATAATTTACTAGGTATAGATTAAAATAATAGTTCTAAAAGAAAAACTAATTTACTGGGTATATAATCGTTTCTTGTAACTTTTTTTGTAAAGAGACTTTTTCCCTAACTCATATATATAATAGAGGAAAGCTCTCTATTATGAGATAGATGCTAATATGAGATAGCGACGTTTTCTGCTAAACTAATAAACGCTATCTGTTGGTTTCACCATGAATTTATTGCTTTTGGATTGAAAACTATTTAGTAGAAAATTCATTATTAGATCATGCCTGTAATTATTGTAAAACAAGATTTCAGAATTTGGATGTCTTTAAGTTTTATTGAAATGAGCATTTAAACCTTGTTTATTATTTAATAAATAAATATTTAGCAATAAATTCTTCATGTAGTGATAGAGTAAGGTCGTACTAATAGAAAAATACGAGATATGTTGAATTATTTAATTACAGAAGTTAGATTTGATGATCGTAAAACCATAAGGCGTGGAAATCGTAATATGTGATGCCTAGGGTATTTCTAATTTGAAATAACCCGTGCTCCTATGTTATAGTGAAAATCGTTGCTAAAGTATAAATGTTATTGTACAATAATAAAAAAGACAACCGGAATGAACGTCAAGTGCCTACATCTGCGATGCTTGATTCCAACTACCTGAAAACGAGTTCTGGGTATAATCTATCACATGCTCATTTTTCGCGCACCCTGGCTGTGTTTGTTTGTATTTAAAAAACATTAAATAAAGTTTTTCAGTTGCAATACTGATATACTTTACGTTTTACTATCGATTTCTCGGGGCATCTCATATTAGGAGCACAATTTTTTGACTTTGCGATTTGCTCACTTTTTACATTTCTTTAATTTAAAAAAAAAATGGAATTTGAATTAAATTTTATATACCTAACGTTATCTTAAAGCTTATTAAATTCCCTTCAAAATAACCTATTGTTTTTTAAAATTCTGCCTATAGACTTCTAGTATTTACCCAAAATGAACTCGGTATCTCATAATAGGGGCCTTTCCTCTATAAATCTTGAAAACGTGCGAACGTGCTTTACGTTAAATGCGAAGAAACTTGCTAATTATGAACACAACTTCTATTCTGATTCTCATTAATTGTAAATTTGATATATTTAGGCAAAGTCTTTAAATATGGCGCTACCCGACAGTCAGTGGCTATATATCATCACTGATAGTGTAGCACGAAACTCTACAAATATTACCAGTTTCATTGATTTATTGACGGAAGGCAGCAATGTAGCTTTCATTTACAATGTGACGGACAGTGATACATATTGCAATGTAATTTATTAATTATTCTTTTTTAATTATTTGTTTAATTATTAACTACGTGAGATTAGCTCAAAATTTAAATAATCAAAAAAGATTAATGCGAATTTTATTATAAAAGTTATTTTTTAATCATCTTTTTGCAAAAGATTTTATAAAGACTTTTTAAATATTTTATATTCTCTTTTACGTTCTCTCTCTCTCTCTCCCTTTCTCTCTTTTGTTATGTATTTTGGAGAAAAGGGGAATTTTTTTAGGTCAGTTTAAAATGTCATATCCAGGAGTTGGTTTCGGCTTTGGCTAACGCTTTAAAAATGTCGTTGATGACTGAAATAGAATTATACAGTCATATAACCGATGAGGAGTTCGAACTCGTCCGATTAAATAAGCAGGGAAGACGTCAGGAAATTCTTAAAAGTATTAAAGTTCGTATTTTTGGTTCTATGTTTGGTATCATTCGAATTGATGGTATAGAAATGATGTTTCGTAACTGTAGTTTTCCTGACAATCTACACATAGTTATTCTTTACACACATATAAATATAGATTGATTACACTTCTGAGATTTTAAGAATTAAATTCCTTTGTTTTTTTAACTAAACTTGTAGTGTTCTTAGATATTAGGTTTAAGAAATTTTTTTTCTGAAAAATGGCTCGTTAATTCTCGCGAGAAATCGTATCTATATCATCTTTTTGATGGAAGTTGTACACATATTCTATTTTCTACAGATACAGCTTATCGAGGATACTTTTTCTACGAGCGGCGTTTGTGGCAAATGTCTGTTTTGGCGGTTCGCTTCGGCCATAACATGGGGCAACTTCTTTGTTCACGGCAAGAATGTCGCGCACTTGATCGAATCGGGAACGTGGATACCCATCCTAGGTGCGAATTTTACAGACGTTCTTTTTCCACACGTAGTGCATGGTTTCCGAGGGATCAACGTACCGATCGCTACATATCACGTAAATAAAGATCTTTTTAATTCTCTGCGTAATTGTGCCCGTTGAGATAATAATTCTCTTTATATAGAATCCGCCGTGGCAAACTATCTCGTTGACTAATTCTGGCGAAAAGGAATTCGGAGGACTCCTTTTTGACGTTGTGAAATATCTAGGAAAAAAGTTGAATTTTACCTATAATGTGCTCAGCCCGGCGATCGATCAGACCAAGTTTACTCGTAACACTACTGTAGCTAATGTGGTAAAACAAAGTTTAAGTTTCATCGATTGTTCATAACGTGAATAAAGCATTTATTTCTTTACTAAATAAAAAATCTAAAGTATTATTTGAACTATAAATTACATAAAACTTTATTTTATGATGTTCGTTCTAAAGCTTATTCAATTGACGCACAGCATTTAATTTAATTTCTCGATAACTTCTCGATGTTTTACTATGAGTGTTTCAAATGTTAGGTGTTAACGTCGACAACGAGAGAAATGCCATCGCAGATAATAGATATGATTCTGGAGAAAAAAGTTCTTCTTGCAGCCTGCGCGTACACCGTGAATGACTACGGAAAGAAACAGATCAATTTTACCTTGCCGATTTTTATGCAGACGTATAGCTTCCTAACTGCAAAACCAGGCCAACTTTCCAGAGCGTTGTTGTTCACCGCGCCCTTTACCAAAGAGGTAAAATGTTACGTTAGGCACCTCTACGTCGCAGCAATGTTACGTTTCTAAAAATTGAAGTTTATATAATGTACTATACATATATGTACTATATATGTGTACCTATATGATAGAGCGACATTGTATCTTTGTAATATATTTGTTGCAACGCCTTCAAACGGGCTAGTTTTGCTTGCAGACGTGGGCCTGCTTGGCAGCATCCATTATTATAATGGGCCCGATCTTGTACCTGATTCACAAGTACAGTCCAAGCAGCACGAAGACATCGGGGCTCAACTCCTGCTGGCAATGCGTATGGTACGTCTACGGGGCCCTTCTTCAGCAAGGTAGTATCCGCTTGTTTCTGGAAGCGCTACTTTTATTTCGCGTGTAAGGTGTAACCCAGATTAAAACATTTTTTCACATTTCCGTTATTTTTATTTTTATATTTCTTTATTATTATAAAATATTTTATTTTTTCAAATTACTAGTTTTCTAAGGTTTTTGTTGAAGAAAAATCGTTTTATTTTACACTTATTTTTATATGAAAACAAAATCGTATTTTCCTTTCTGGAAACATACAAAGGTAATTACGAATGATTTTAGGGGGAATGTACTTACCCCATTCCGATAGCGCTCGCCTGTTGGTTGGTGTCTGGTGGTTGGTTGTGATGGTCTTAGTAGCAACCTATTCCGGAAGTTTGGTCGCATTCCTAACATTCCCAAATACAGACACTGCCATCCTGACCGTGGATGATCTTATTGCTCATAAAAGCAAATTAACCTGGGGCTTTCCTAATGGCAGCTTTTTAGAAGAGTATCTAAAGAATGCCGAAGAAGAAAAGTATCATATTCTTTTGGAGCGGGCTATAATTCATAACGCGACACAAGAAACGGATATGATTGAGCAGATAAAGATGGGCAAGCACGTGTTAATCGATTGGAGAAGCACATTGAGGTAATTTCATAATATACAAAAAAAAAGATAATTTTTAATAAATATTTTGTATAAATTTACCTTTTTGTATAAACCTTTCTTCCCCGAAAACATTGTGTAAAATCTGATAAAATAAATATCCCGCATCTTTAACTTATATATATTGTAAAACGCTATAATTATAATATTTTCCCGAGGAATTTCGTGATAAATGGAGATATGGTCTTTTAAATATTTCATCCTGTATATATATTATACCGAACATATGGAATGAATTAGTCTGTCCGATAAAAATGACGATAATGATGCATTGCTCGAGCAGATTCTTGATGAGAAATGACCTGTTATTAACTAAGGGATGCGCCTTTTCTTTGAGCACTGATGAATTTATGGACGAGCCCATAGCGATGATTATTGCAAAAGATAGTCCTTACATAAAAATCATCAACGCTGAGTAAGCTTAATTAATTTTTGTTTTATTATACATTAATTATCTCACAACAGTAAAATAATTATTGTTGACATTGTGTAGTAATTTATTATTATTAATTTTTCCAACGTAATTTTTATCAATTTTTTTAATAATATGGTAAATTGCACGTAAATTATGTTGAGTTTATTATAAAGTTTTATCTTTGTTATCGATAAATCGTCACTTTGTGACTGTCGTAATTCAGTAACAATCCCATCCATATCTATTATTTTGTCAAAGCCAATTATTAACTAAATAAATGAATAAGCTTCGTCATTTAGGTTACACCGCATGCACGAGTCTGGATTAATGAACAAGTGGATAGCGGAGCAAATACCGGTGAAAGACAAATGCTCGGACAGCTTCGTCAACCAGGGCGTGGAAGAGCGTAAAGTAAACGTCACGGATATGCAGGGCATATTTTTCGTGCTTTTCATGGGTAACATGTTTTTTGCGTGTGACATCGCCGTTCGGAGAGTGTAATAACACCTCGTGGGAGTAAAAGCGACTCCTCATTGTGCTCTTTTCAGGCGTGACTGGATCGATATTTCTTCTGTGCTGCGAGTTTTGCTGTCATAAGCGGCAAGTGTCGAAGCGGCGTAAATTGATTCAGCCTTTTATCTCTTGAATCGGACACAGCCGAGGATAGATGATAGATTAAATACGTTTCTACTTCTCGCAAAATAGCTTCACGGCTAGAACATCTGCATGCGCAATTAGACTTTATCGTTGCTTATATCTAATGTTAATTACAGGGACCATTCTCGCTTAAGTATAGACCGACTCCTCGAGCTGCATGTACCGACTATTTAATTGTAAATTATGTAGTTTAGGTGACACGGTTTTCTGACACAGAAGTTTTCTTTTATAGTTACCTATTTTACAGTTGTACAGCTGTATTTTACAGTTAAAGTAAATTTTAGAAAGATCTTTGCAAATTGATATAAACTATGTATACGTTCTTACACTTAGTACAAGTTTTATCCTTGGGGCAAAACTCATTATTTAAACGTAAAATTACGCAGTATAGAGCCAACTGAAAAAATTATTCTTTTAAAAATAAGACTTTTTAAAAATAAGACTATTTTTTGTCATTATATTAACAATAATTATTAAAGATATCGGATAAGCGTTATAAGTTTCGTGTGAATTACTGCTTTAAATAACATTCTACAATACAAACAAACAATCCTAAAAATAATAGATGAGATTCCTTTATTGTACGATTTCTTTCAAATTGATGAGTCTATTTTTTTATCGATCGTGAACGGACAGTTGAAACTGACTTAAACGAATCGCACATCAATCATCGTCAAGTTTATCACCTTGGGATTGTTCCGGTCTGACGTGTGCATTTAAAAACGTTCGGTGAATATCGTGAGTAGGGATACACGAGAAAAACGATTTTGCTGAAATATCTAAAAGTCCAGCTAGTTATAGAGATCTGAACATAAAGTTGGGTTATTAAAATAATTATGTAGTACATTCAAACTGATTGCTAGAATGTCAAAATTTTTTGCAGAATTGTTCATTATGCTTGAGTTGCCTACATAATTATTTTAATGATACAACAAAATTATTTTCAGATTTGTATCTGGTTATAATTTTAGATACTTCAACAAAATCGTTCTTTCCGTGTAGATGAGGATGTAGTACGCGACCCTGCGTCAAACTCCGTTCGGTGCCGATAATAATCCGTTTCGCAAGCGAAATCGGGATGCAATGGAACGATAGAGAATGAGAAAGAACGCACGCGAAGACATTGTGCTTGGCATGCGCAGGATAATGATCCTTGTCGTTTCATTGTTGGTTCGCGCGTCGTGTCAGATCCTGGATTCTGGATTGCGCATTCAGCAGTCGTCTGCGGCGCGCGGTAAAAGTCATCGCGATATTACGTAATGTTTCATTCGCGGAGATCCTCCCACTTGGATCAGTCGAAAGCAGATCCTCGCCGCGCCTTCACTATATTCCTTCGTGCGGTCGCTGCCGATCGCCACTACCGTTATCACGCGCGATAATATCCGCATATTTTCGAAGATTTGTGGTCGGCACAGATATATAGACGTGTGATCGCTGCCGATCGACGGAGAGAGGAATTTTCGGCTCGCTCGATTAGTGTATTACGAATGGAGCCAGTCTGTGCACCAGCGAGTGACATGCGAAATAGTATAAGAAACATTTCGTCACTCACGAAAACGTGACATACTTGTTTTTTATTATAACCTGTTTTCAATTATAACCGATTTTTATTAATTAATTTAATTTTGAAGCTTGATATACCATTTTTAATTTATTAATTATAATTAATTGTTTAATTAATTAAATAAAGCAATTAATTTCTCGCAAGTAACGTTTCTTCGCGTTTTCTTTGGTTTCAATTAACAATGTTTAAATTTTACATGAATAATCGGAGGCGTTACGAGACACTGAGTAGGTACGCTCCAGCACCAGCGTAGGGCGCAAAATTTGGAGGAGCGCAAAATTTTAATAGGCAGCGCTACTCTCGTAAATACATATAAAGCTCTATCTTACTTGATATTTTAAATGAATTAGCTAAAAGTGGTTTTCTGGAAATCTTTTTAAATTTAGCCATAGCGTTACTGATCTTATTAACTGTGCCAATGTCTGTGGCAACTACAGAGGCATCTCTCTTTCTCAAAATTAAAAATAATAAAGAATTATCTGAGAAATATAATGACACAGACGCGGTCATGCAGTTTAGCCATGATATCAACTGAAAAAGAATTGGTGAACAGTTTTGATTATGTAATCAGTCTTGACAGTCCTACTAAATTGAAGACGTAATCAGAATATTTTCAAAAACTAAAACCAGAAAATGTAATAGTATGTTGCATTAAAAAAGCGAAATATATTATTACAAAAGAAAATATGAAATTTATTGTATTCGTATTTCTGTGTTATGCAAATTGGTGGAGATTTCTTTTCTTTTTTTAGTTGTTGGTTCGCTGCAATTGGCAGGGGATTGGTGCTTCAGAGACTTAGCAATCCTTGTGATGGGGCACAAAAGCAAATTCCAGCGTAGGGCGCAAAAGGCGGTCGTAACGCCTCCGTGAACAAAATAAAAAAAAAATAATATGAATCCTGAAGAAGTTTATTTACGTCACAATATCTTTCGGCCAATCACTGATATACTTACTTCAATGGACTCGTAATATCTTTGTCATTGTGTTGTGAATAGAGCACGCACACGCACATATTTCACATTCCGCAATGATACTCGAGATGATAAACGTAAGCACAGATGCAGCGACACACTTAAGATCCCGTTCTTGTCGAAACGCTGGGAGATAGAAGCCTCTAAAAGAATAGCGACGAAGAGCGGCAGGAAAAGGAATTGACGACTTGGAGGGAAGCTATGTGCGCAATTTAACGGGGATTACGACCTTAGCCACTTAAGAAGTCGCGGTAGTAATCGGCGGTCTTCGGACGGGCCCCCTCAAGAGCGGGCCTTGAGCGGGCCTCGCGCGCCTCGGAAGTCGGACGGGCCGCCCCTTGAGCGGGTCTTAATCGAACCACGAGCCCCGACGAGCTAGGCGTATCTGATCCGCGCGTTCCGACGTGAGCCAGTCCTGACGTAGAGCGCGGAAGACTAAGGCTAATCCTAACATTAGAACCAGCTGGATCTCGTCGCGGACTCCATCTCCGGCTCGACGTAACGATCGGAGCATCGAGAAGGAAGCAGCGGAAACAATGGGAAAGCCATTGCACCTGATTGTAATATTGCAGCGTACGTAAGACCGTTTCGATTACTTTGCGATTTGAATTAGAGGATTAAATCGCCGGCAAGGCGATTTTCACGAGCTTGAAAATTGAAGCCTCTCCTGAAAACGAAACAATAAATACAGATAAATAAAAATTATTTGATTCCATTTTTTTTTCTGCTATGAATTATACAAAGAGAGAAAGTAAAGGTAGAATTGTATTGCAAATTTCCAGAAGATTCATGTTAAAATATGATTGCATTTCGTGAAGAAACTGGCAGTGTTATATTCGTGGGAAGACTTCAATTTAGAGAAACAAATGATATATGTACTAACGCGTCAATCACGCAATGTTATGAATTTTAAAGTTTCCCACTGATGTTATGTTGCAGCAGTATCGTCCGCGTTCGCTTACAGGTACGATCATCCTTGGTATCGCGCGGACACGCAGCGTCCAGTTGACGTGATCACCGATGTCGTCAACGAACTCGGAGTGAGGATCCTTCAGCAATATTTGACGCGTGGAAACGTCGCGTTCTCGCCAACGGGGGTTGCCTTCGTACTAGCGGCGCTCTACGAAGGATCCGCGGGTAGAGGAAGTCAACAAATCGCCGAGGCCATAGGCCTACCAGCCAACCGGGATGTTACCAGGATCGGTTTCAGGGATATTCACCGACGATTACGAGTAAGATTCCGTATAATAGATCTGTTTACGTTGCTTGAAATAACACCACAATTTTTGTACTTAAAATGAGACAAATACAATATATTCGAGCGTTGAAGAGAGAGAAAGTGAAGATGTAAAAAGTGCAAGCAACTCGAACAAGATTAATACACTTAGGTGACTTCGCAAAGACATTCGAAAGATACTTCCCTGGATATCTTTTAGACTCTTTCTATCACGTCTCATACACAAATTTGATGTATTCGATATATATTACTCTAAATGTATGATTTGACGTATTTTTTCTGAATTTTTATTATTAAATATATTTATCTCTTTGAGAAACAAAATTGATAATTATAATATATAGAAGAGCTAAATGAATTATTTCCGTGCCCAGATTATTAGAATGCCAGCAATGTTTTGTAAACATTGCAGTTCACTTCATTAGAGCGAGGAGCAGCCTGATATTTAAAAAAAATTGATAATTGTTATAAATGAGATTAGAGTGTTATAAATAATAAGAGAATTACACACATTAAATTTTTTATATTGATGTTGATTTCAAGAGCTACCTTAACGCCGACGGCTTCCTGGGCGGTTTGACGCTAAGCAGACAAAATACCAGACTCCGTCCTGAGTATGAAGACATTCTGAGGTTTTATGGCTTCGATTTGTCGAGTATTGAGCAAGAAGCGAACGTTACCGTTAGCATGGAAGACTCATCAGGTATAACTGAACTTCCGACATCCACGATCGGCTCAAGCATGCCATCAACAGAGATGGCAAACACTGAGAATGTGCCGGACATGACGACGACAACATCAACGGGTGCAATCACGACGCTTCCTCCGGCTGGTGCGGAAACAACAGTCGTTCCATCGACTGCTGCGGGCGTTACTCAGCAAACTGTCACGATGGCATCGACGGGTGCAACCGATGTACAATCGACATTGGCTCCGGTCACCAGCACCGGAACAATTGTCCAGAATACATCGCTGACGCAATCGATCAATTCCTTAACGGCAGTTACTTCCGGCGAAAGTATTCAGCCGACTTCATCCGCTGGTGCGGAAACTGTCGTGGGTTCGCCGAATACGATTACTCCGATAGTAAACACAGACAGTCAAATGATTCCATCTACTACAACTGTAGTCACCGTCGCGGACAATCAGGATCAGCAAACTTCCCCAACAGTCACCGCTGGCGATAGTGCAACGAGTGCTAGCGTTCCTAACGAGGGCGTGCAACCATCGACAGGAATGACAACAGCAGCTGCGATTGATGCTGGCGTGACGATATCGATGAATACTGATGTTTCAACTTTCGCTACGAATACCGAGGTACCGATGACAACAAATATGTTGAGTTCGGACTCGCCGCCTACAATCGTCGCGGATCCAAGTACCGACGCATTGGTAGCCGCGAGCTCAGTCGTCATCAACATCACGCCCGCTAATACAACTATTTCCAATGCGACCTCGAGTACCGTTACCATGAATTCGTTAATTACTGTGGTACCAGTAATGTTGAATAGCGCGAACGTGACTATCTCGAGTCCCGTTACCGAAACGATGATGGTGAACGGCGTTAATTTCCAATCGAGTACCGAGACATCGGCAGATACTCTGGTCGGAAATACTTTAGGAATGACCGCTGCAAATGACCTCACAATGACGACTATGATCAATATTGACGATGCTGTCGCAGTCAGTTCTGTAACGACCGTGGTACCGCTTGTCTCAGCAACAAACACGGACAATCTTGCTGGAAGTAACTTCACGATCGCGAATTCTATGATGAGTTCTATAGATAATCAAACAGCCGCATCTCTTGTGGATGAAAATACGATTTCGAATCGAAAGAAGAAAGATATAATTAACCCGATAGATAGTATAATTAACAGCAATACCGTTAAAGATGAGTCACACGATAGATCGCCGAATCTTCGTAAACGCAAAGCGAGAAGCCTGCGCGGATATTTCTCTAGCTATCCAGGTATGTTCAGTTAATGAATGTCTTTTTCGAATAAATCGCTCGTGAAAAAGTCGCTCGTGTTACAAATTGAAAGTTACGAATTAAATCTTCTTAAATAGAGGAAAATTCCAATAATAAATTATTTATGCAGGAAAATTTCAATAATAAATTCTTTATGTAGTAATTTACTGTACATAAATTATGCAATTACGAATATCAAATGTTTTGTTAGCGGAAAAAATGAAATTACATGCATTTATATGAGATTAAGAAAGAATTCGTTTCCTAAATAGAAAATGCTAAGTAACTGATGGAATTCGATTTCCTGTTTTTCAGACGAAGGTATTTGGATGCAAAATCTAGAAATTTGGAAGTCGTATAATACAGTAAACCCTAGTGAATCCTCCATCGAAGATTCATCAGCGGAGATGTCGTTTTTGGTGAACGGTTGCGACGTTTCCTCGGTATCGGCTTCAAGATACATTGCTGTATTGCCTTTCGCGTATTTCCCATCGTTGCAAGCTGTCGCGCTCGAATTTCCTTTGGATGTAAGTCTGCGTGAAAGTTTAATATGATTTATTAATTCATCTTTTCTAAACTTGAGAGAATTATTTTAAGCTTGATTTATTAATCTTTAATTTAAAACTTTTCCAATTTCTAAAAATGAGAGTTGCGCAATCCTACAATCTATGTTAAATAACTTTATTCTAGCCTTTAGTAGCTTAAAATAAATAGTCTTGGTCAATGTTGGATTTTAGAAATTAGACATAAATTTTTCTAAAGTAGTTTCAAATACAACTGAACAGTGTAAAGAATCTCTTACTTTCTTAATATCAAGGATCCCCGATACAACATTATACTTTTCATGCCCACGGATAAAACGGACACGCTTCGTCTGGCGAGGGATCTTAGCGGAAAGTCATTGAGATTGTTGAGGAAGCGATTACAGCCTACTTGGGTCAGGGCCACTATACCTTCGTTCATGCTGCGTGGTTTCGTCACATTGACGTCATTTTTGCAAAGGGTAAGCGGATAACACGTCCTCTTTCACGTCAATGTCCTATACCAATGCCAAATGTAGACACCGAATAGAAAAATACATGCCGGATTTACAGTCAACCGCGCATGAAGGTGTCAAGTAGTTCTCCACAGTTTATACAGTTTTCCATTTTTAAAGACTTTTATCTCAAGGATTCACGAATAATAATGAGAAGTTCGCACATAAATACCTGAAATAATTATTTAATGTCATCTAATTATAAATTACATCTTACTTTATTTACTCGTTCTGAATTATTTCAAATGAATTTCCTAAGAGACATTGTATATAATCTTGAATACAACAAAAAGACATTTTTTTAACGTTTCGTGAGTAGAGAAGGTTGAGATTGAGGAAGGACAAATCAAGATTATTATCGACACCTATGCGTGACTGGTGTATATTTGCCTCGATATTTGCGTCGAGATTTGCGTAATCTCTCTAAGATTTTCCTTCATTTACCCGTTTCCTTCGTAGCTGGGCATCCTGGATGTGTTCGAACCGAGAGCAGCCGATTTATCGCCCATGACATCCGATCTCGGCGTGTACGCTAGAGACGTGCAACAGAGTATAGGGGTCAATATAAGGAATTATATGAAACCCGACCGGACCCATTCTCGTGAGTCGTCTAATGTCGTTCCACCTCGAAGGGACTATTATCGATATCTACCGCCAGGTTCTTTTTACTCTCTTACGCTTTTCATGCACTATCGCACTCTCCTTTCAATTACCCCGTAACGGTAATCGTTTCCACGCGTGTAATTGCATTCCTTGCTTTTTAATGCGGACATCCTGAATTTAAGAGTCCAATTTATACAATTTTGCACGTTACGTGTATAATCATTAGCATTTGCAGTATTCCTTCATTTCTTAAATATATATTTTATCCTTTTTTCTTACCGCTTGTAAATTACTTCCTTCTGCCTTTAAATGTGTAGTAATATAGCGCTGTCAGTGCGAGTCAAACATCCGAGTATCTGTTCATCGATAAAATGCACGAGTTTATTTTACTCTTTGATTTTTCATATATTTAACATTATCGGATATATATATTTTACACATTGCTTCTTATTATTATTCATTACTTCGCCACGTTCTCCATTCTTGATGCTATTTCACGCGATTATATTTATTGCCTGACAACTTGATACGAGTAATCAACTTGATTCCCTAGAATTAAACCATCTTAGGTAGCATTCGAAATTGATGAGCGTTCCGATACGTCTCGAGAGCTCGGTTAATCAGATGTTATTGACATTGAATGGCATTTAGGTGATTTAATTTGTCGTGAAAGAGAGAAACAAACAGCGAGGCGGACGGCGGAATATAATGTCGGAGATAATGTTCGAAGAAATAATTACGTTGACGCAATATCCGGCATTAACGAATGAAATTACAAAGTTTCACGCGCACGGCTCGAGTATCCTCCAGAAACATAATTTGCGCACATAATTTGTAAACGACGGCGGCGACAATGTATCCGTCTACGCGTGGTGAACACACGTCTAACGACGGTCGGCTATTTAGCTATTACTACTGCTGCCACTCATTGTCAGTCGTTTCTTCACTTTCTTTTCTCTCTTTTTCGCTTCCGCTTGTTCCGTCGTTACTTTTTCTCACGTTCCGCTACATCTTCATTACTTAACGCCGACTGTGTCGTTATTTATGATGACCGTTGTTTCGAAAACACTGTCCAAATTATCAAAGATTTTCAAAATTATTCGAAAACGTTGTCCTCATTTAAGATTGAGAAATTATCGAAAACGAATGTCTCTCGCTAAATTACATCTTTACGATAATTATGCGAGTATTAATCATTATCTCCTCAATGCATCGTTAAATTAAATTATAAGTTAATTCAGTAGATAATTCAGCTAAACGTTTTTTTTAACGCATCTATTTCTATGAATTCCATGTAATTTACAGGATTTAATCTTGAAAAATTATGACGCAGTCGCGAGATGCAAATGCACCGTATCTGCGAAAATATGAGTTCCGAGGACGAATAGCTAGGCAATATTTATTTTCACGCCACTAGGCGAAGCTTCAAGCAAAACTATCGATTACTGTTGGAAATATTCTCAGTATTGTTCAGTTCACTGAATTTAATTGCTGATATCCTGCTCAAGTCCGTAAAGGAAGTCAATAAAAGACCTTGCGCCATCACTTTTTACATTCACCGAGGATTCCTGAATCATTGTGGCGTTGCAACGTTTCCATGAAATTAATTTTTCGGTTATTTTTGTCGCGTATATATTTATTTTTAAATAAATACGAATTGTATTATATAAAATGATAAAATATTTAGAAAACAAGAGATTATTATGGTTTACTTTCAGAGTTACAATTTTCTATATAACATTATTTAACTATCTATTCAATTCTTTAATGGGATTCTTTGCTTGACATATAGTTAAAATGACAATTAAATAAAACCTTTTATCAAGCTGATAATAATGGTCATTAAAAAAATTGAAATATCGTTTTTACTGCAGTAGATACTTATCTCCGTTGTTTGTGACATTACGTTCTTTTCTTTCGTGTAAAAACTAACTGTTGTAAAAAAAAAAATACAACGGTAAGAAGTTTTGTCAACTCAGTGAAAGGAAGGACACGCGTGCATTGGAAGTCAATGAACTGGACATTTAGAAACCTAAAGATTGACCTGCGTCAATCTGCAATGCATTACGTCTGCCAGTCGTTTAAGAAATTAGATATTAAAATACTGTTTAAATTAAAACGGCACTTTTTGAAACGCGAATTACTGTTAACAATTTTCGTTGAATTTTAGACAAAAAAATATGTATAAAATCATTTGTAGGGTGGATTCAGACCTTGACAGAAAGGCAGAAAGCAGAAAGGCAGAAAGCAGAAAAGCAGCAGCCAATCAATACTTGCGCTGTTAGTAAGCAAAAAGCCGAAACAAGCTACTACTAGCGCGAGTTCTGATTGGTTGCCGCTTTTCTACTTTCTATTTTTCTATCTAGGTCTGAACCCTAAAGCTGCGTAGAAGTTCTGCAAGTGCTTTAAAAACATCTTGCTATCGTAAGAAGAATTATAACATCATATATATAATTTTTTCTTCTAATTCGCAAAAAATATAGCCTTGAAATATTCCTTGCCAAAACTCACTAAACACATTAACACCAAACCTCTTATATTTTTTCATCGTAATTGAAACGTCTTTCTAATTCCTCTGCACTACGTAAAATAGCACGAAGTATTAGCTTTGTATTATGCGCGGCTAGACTGCTATATTTTTGCGCACATCAAAATTCGCAAGATTTTTTAGTTTTGTAATTGACATAGATTAAACTGTGTAAATATTCTTTTTGCGAATTTATTTTTACTGCATATTATTATCGCTTTGGAAAGTACGTGATTTTTTATCCTTTATGAAATGTAACGTGCATATTACAAAAAATATTAAAAATATTATTAAATATTAAAAACATTTTTAATATTTTCTGTGATTAAAATAATTCTTTGTAAAAGTTTGCAAAATAATTATGAATTCTTTTTAGGTAATGGTCTATTCGAAAGAGCTGGGCCTGAACCCTTTACAGCTTTGCATCCCTTCCTTTATTTCATCGTCGACACCGAGACTTCAGTGAGTTTAATCGCCGGACGAGTGGACGATCCGCTTAATTCGAGAATATTGTAGGGATATGATTTAGATCTAAGGTTTAAATAAACACTCGTTTATTTGACGACACTTATAAATAATTCCATAATGTGGACTTCTCCTATTAGCTCGCACACAATTATTATCAAGTACACGCAATTAATATTGTGCTCTGTACAAAAATTCCTATTTATAAATAAAGAAATATTAAAGATAAAAAAGTAGCAATGAGCATAACTTGAAATGTGAAGGATTGAGCATTTGGAAGAATATTTCAAGCTGTCTCACGCTATAGAGCGAAAGGCAAACTTTCTATACATCTTGCTAATTACTAAAAGCAGATACTTATACATTTGTTTCGAAAACTATGAGAATCGAAATCGTAATTATTATGAAAGGAATTAATATTTTTCCCTGATTTTCTTTAGCTCTTTTGTCAAAGTTACAGAATCGACAGTATCTGGCTTTAAAACTGACTTTGCAACAAGAGAATAGATCGACGATTATGTAATTTACAAATTTACGATTCTTTCGTAATTTTTTTTCAGTATATACGTGTGTGTGTGTGTGTGTATGTGTGTGTATTGTATTTCATATACGAATCGAAGTGGCAAGAATGATAATGATGTATCTTCAAAATCTATCGGACTATTCCTTTGATCTTTTTATTACACAATTGAGACTTCCCTTGTTTATTTAGTCTTAATCTAGCAAATATATTATTTCCTTACGTACTTTTATGTATAAATACAGTTCAGTGTGCTGCTACAATGCACGAGATTTCACATACGTCACTAATATATATGTATATTCGATAACTCCCAACGATGATCTTATTTCACATCTTTTAGTACCGGGTATATATTTTTCATATATATAGCAACCAGGATCTTTACTCCGTGAGTGGCAGTGTAAATGCAAATAAATAAATGCAAACGATATAGTAGTCGTATTTTCAATCGCGTGAAAATAATGTCTTTCGATATCGCACGAGACGACACTGCGAATCGCTTATTTGCACAATAAATTTCATCCGAGTTCGAGAGTCGCCTTATGTCATCTCTTCGCGTTCATCGTCGAATACATCAGGTGACGTTCTTCAAAATCCATGGTACGAACTTGGATATCCGCGTGCAGACGCCCGGTAAGTTAGCCTCCGCGCAACCGATGCCCCAGGATATGATACCCGCGAGGAAGTACCTGCCATCCTTTCCGCGAACCTGAAGAGGTCCTCCGGAGTCGCCCTGTATGATCCAAGAACGTAAGTCTCTCAGTGGAAATTTGATACATGAACAGCTAGTAGTTCGATTTAAGTATTCTTATGCACGTACCTGACACGAATCTCGCCCGCCAGTCTCGTAACCGGCGCAAAGAAAAATGTCCGGTATGAACTCGTGTCTACCGGCCCTCAAGAACATTGACTTGCACCTGTCATTGCTCACTATCGGCACGGAGACCTTAAAAGAGAGAATAATAAAAGTTGGTAAAATCTGAAGACATGTATAAATGCAAGGGGTTTAATTATCAAAACGATAATTACTTCCTGCAATACAGAAGGTAGCGTTCCACCCTCGCTTAATCTTCCCCAGCCGGTGACTGTCGCGTTCTCTCCGATCAGGAGGTCATCCGTGGCCGGTAGGCAGATAGGCGAGATGTGCGCGGCAAACGTCAAGGAACTTTCGAGGCGCACCAGCGCGAGGTCGTACTCGTACGTGAAGAAGTTATACTTGGGATGTACGACTTTCTTGGCGACTCCACGTTCCACGTAGGGCAGTTGCTCTTGTATCGACGAGAAGTCGTGCTCGCCGACTCGTATTCGGATTTGCGACGTCAGCAAACTGAAACGGACAAGATTTAACGGTGCACGTCGTAACTGAAGGACGATGGGAATAATGTAGCGTACTCACTCGTCAACGCAATGGCCCGCGGTGGCGATCCAATTCTCGTTGAGCACCGCCCCGCCGCAACGGTGAGTACTCGAGAAACCGAAGAAGGAGGTCCTACGTACGGATACCTGCCATGGCCATCGACCGAACAATGCGTCCTTGCCACCGACGATCCTCGTTCCCAGCCGCGGAAATAACGGTGGCACCCCGCACTGCATGTTCTTGCTTTCGTCAGCGGCCGCGACAGTCATCACCGAACCCGTTGCCTTTTCGCTTGCCGTCACCTCGGTGGTCGACAATCCTTGCGTCGTAGTGACGCTCATGGTACTCGTACTGCTTGCGCTGGTCGTACTGCTCGCGGTCGTCATCGTTACCGTCGTACTCGTCGGACTGGTCGTACCGCTGGCGGAGGACGTCAATGTGGATGGTGTTGTGCTTTGCATTGTGGTTTTCTTCGTGGGCCGCGGCCTAGTTGAAGTCTCCAAGTGGGACGTTGTTATGTAGTGTGCCGAACCCAAGGGTTTCTGATATTCGGTGCTCTATAAAATGAAAAACATCGGGAAATCAATCGTTAACGTAACAATATTATATAGATAACATCCCATTGTTTTTCTAAAATTTTAACAATGTATTTATCAATTTTAATAAGTGAGTAAATATTAACATTTTCCATTATTGGGAGAAATCTTTTGTTTAATAATAATTTTTATGAATTTTATATAGTCCGCCTATACGCTTTCGACTTTATGTATTTATAATTTAAACATGAGAACGAGAGGAAAGAATAATTATGGCAGCATTAATTAATTCCTATCAAGAAAAGAAAACGGCTTCGTACCTGTTGCGACTCGGTTGGCTTTAGACTCGGTCGCGGAGGAAAGTTTTCCGGGCCATTCTGAAGAAGGCTGGGACTGTCGGTCCAGTGAGGTTTCAAGGACGGCCTAGGTGGTGTCCAGCTGTTCGACCAGAAATGAGAACTCGTACCTAAAGACGGAATTCGTACGGTTTCCGGCACAGTAATTGCGGTTATCGGTTTGGCTGACGAAGACAATGACGAAGACGATGACGACGACGATGAAAGCGAGGAGAATGATGTTGGCAAGGATGAGGACAACGATGACGGTTTCTGTTTTGTGACGAATGCCGGTTCTGTAGTCACTTGCCAGTGAGAGGTTTGTGGCACGGATCCGGCTGCGCTAGAATGAAAGATAAATTTTAAGTTGGGCTCGATATGTTAAATACATGTACTTTACTTGTAATAATGATGATATAACGCTTTATATGTATTATGGCGCAAAATATTTACATAAATATTTTTATAAATATAAATATTTTGCGTCATAATACATGTAAAAGAAACTATTATGGGAGAAACGACAGATTTACATATATATTGCGATTTAAAAACCAGACGACTTAAAAACTAGTTGCATACCTGGTGGAAGGCTGTCTGGCATACGTCGGCCTGACAGTCGTTGTCGTCGATGTTTTCGTGGATAGTACCCAGTTGGGCCTCGAGATAAAATTCGGTCTATGATCTAGTTGACTGCTTATTGGTCGATAAGTGGTCGTTTTAATTGAAAAATACGGCTTTGAGAAATCCGTCGACGATGGTTTTGACTGTGCTGGCTTGGTTGCCCAGTGCGGCCGTTCAGTGTGCACGAAATTCAAGCCCGGATGCGTCTCTTTCCCCGGTTCCTGGCGGAAAATCGATATTCCATTAAACTCGCTGCTTATATCTTTGCCAGCTACGATATAAATATTTCCAACTGCATCCAGTCTCAAAGGAATATTTTTATTAAATTTTCATCACATAAATATTAATCCCAATATTGTTAATTTGTTAATAAATGCAACGTACAGATTTTTACAGAAACTAGATAAGACAGTTTTTGTTTTTTCTTTTTTTTTTACCTCTATCTTAATATAATTTTATTATAATTGTCAAAATATGGACAAAGTATCTTTTATAATTTAAATAAATTCTCAAAATAGGTGCCTGACTGATCCAAGGAAAGTGAACTCTCGACGACAAGAGAAGAATGTTATACAAGAAATCCTTTTAAAGTTATCTCGCTGAATCACGAGTTATAATCATAGAGTCATCACGAGTTATAATAATAAATTTCCTTCCTTACGCTTTCAATGACGGAATTGACATTCGGTCGATTTATCGTTTCCTGCACGCTGAGATCAACATCTTCAGTCTTCCCATCGTCCGGTCTCGACTCAAAGGGCCTTTGATTGCCCGGTTTACCCGGTTTGCCCTGTTTGTTGGGCTTGCTCAGGCCACTTGAATCAACGACTTCATCATCGGCGTGTTCCTTCCCCGGTAAGCGCACTATTAAAGTGTTGTGTGTCTCCAGCTTGTCCTTGAAACCCGGCTGGCTCAGAACGGACGATGGATTGTCACTCGGCGTTCCGTCATCCGGTCTCGTCTTGTGATGATGAGAATGACCCGGATGATGACCTGGTCTCTTCGTTTCTTGCGGTCTTCCTTCCGCCCACGTGTCCGTAGACGTGGAGGACACTGCGGGGGTCTGCAGTACGTCGACTTCGTGCTCGGATGTTGGTTTGGCGTGCGGCCTTTTCTGCAAAGGCCTTCCGACACCGTGCGAATATGGTTTCATCGGTCTGGTCGAGCCTCCGGAGCCGTGAGATCCCGGGAAGTGATGGAGATTCGGTTTCGCGGTGGTTGACGCTGTCGAGGAGAATCCTAAGAGGGAAGTCGACGTCAATCTGATGGTCTCGTTCCCGGTTGGCTCCGCCAGGAGTAAACCTGGCCTGAGCGTACTGGTCGTACCGTCGTGTTGCTGCTGGTGCTGCTGATAATGATTATGAGGATGGTAAAACGTGCCTATCGTGTTCACTGTCGTGTTGTGAACGCAACAACTGCCGAACATGAAGGTATCCACGCACACACCCACGTGCGTCCCTTCGGACTTGATGCACTCCCACACAAACATGCACGTGCCTTCCTTGCTCTCCGAACCGGGCACTTTACAGGGTTTCGGACTGATTTTGTAACCTGCGTAAAATGGAAAACAGATCGACTATTTCAGGCGTTCTCATCTTTCGACGATCGACGATCGGCGCTCGAGTCTTGAACTACCTTGGGCTACCTCGGTATTAAGAAACGCGAGCCGACAAAAGACGAAGATATCTCATTTATTTCCTACATACGTTCTCCGTTAAACATAACTGACTTTAATCTCCCGTCTCCATTACATTATACATTTCTCACGTCAGAGTCCAAAGTCAGACAGCGCTGTAACGTTAATGCGCGATGAAAGCACGCTAACGTCGATCATACTGTCTCGGTGAATTTAACAACTTATAATTTCGTGAGAGACCGGTGTTTCTATGCACGCCCTCCGAAAAATCGGGCGAAACCTGCCCCGAGTAACGAGATTACATGTATTAAACTTGACTTGGGCATATTAAAGGATGACGTTGCGTGACATCATGTCGCACGGTACAATACGATAGGTCATATCATGCTCGACAATTAGACTGTCTCACATGTTATACATGAGGTCTACCTCGCCGTCAAGTTCGGTGAAAGTGTACCACTTGTCGAAGCACGCGTGAGAGATGGTGTAAAAAAAAAATGAAACTTAATAACTGGAAGGAGTACGTAGACCTGGGCCGAGTCATTAACCGAGTCATGGTAAGACTCGGGTAACGTAAATTACGACCGCGACGATGCGATGTAGGAGCTTCACGCAGTCGCTTTCACCGCTAGAAACACGATCGTGTCAGACTGTAACTGCATTACGTTATAAAACATTGGAAGAGTCCACATTAGGAAAGAAGATTTTATTGCACGGGTTGCCTTTGAATGGACTCGAATCACTATTCGAGAATTGATCGTTAATGTTGTTCGACATTCGCTGGCCAGATGTGGATCTCGTTAGAAAAATTACAAATTGTGCAAGTCATAAGTTAATATCGTTATGTATATTACAGTTTATTGTCGATTATTCTACTTGCGAAATTGTCGCAAGTATAAAATGCGTCCGACTTGATTCGAGCCAAGTATTTCCTTCCAACACGAACGTCTAGACACCGCGTCTTTGTTGGCAAAGCTCATAGCTGGTTGCGCGGATCAATTATCTGAGAGCAGGGAAAAAAAAGAATAGAAAAGATAAAGAAGCTTCTCCCTTTGGTCGAGGATTCATCGAAACAAAAAGAAAGTAGCACCTTCTTTCGCTTTTCTTTTCTCACGCTCGCGCACGACCGACTGCACCTTGACCGAGTTCTCCTTCCAATTAAGCGTTATACATTTATGGAGAATCTTCGGGCGGGAGAAGGATGCCTCAAAGGGAGGACGGGTGCGAAATGAAGACAGGGAGATGTATAAGAAAAGAGGCGAGGAACGGCAGGTGCATTCGGCCTCTCGAAAGTACGTACGGAAGAGATGACGCGCGAGGGAGACGGGGACGACGGGGTGGATGTGTCCGCGGCAGCGGCACCGGCACCAAAAAAGACGTATTACAGGGGGAGTATAGTATATTCGCTGCAGATATCGAAACGGGCGCGGCGCGGTGCGTTTAAATCACCAAAAGGAATATTACTGACTGTGACCTCGATTCAGCGTACTGAGAGACCTGGCGATGCCCGACCACCAGAGAATCGTGGCCACGTAACCGATCCACCGCATCCTGACCCCTGAAAACAAAAACGAAATCGTTATTCGGTCTATCTATTGTCCGGTGGCTATTTATCATCATTGGCACGTGTCAATTTAGAGAGCAGCGCTTCTCCCCGAGGACGTGTAAATCTCGGGGAGTCACGCGAGCCGCGCCACGCCGGTGCTGCTGCTGCTGCTGTTAACAGCCGCGCTCTACTACGTCGATTGCAGCAGACAGGCGATATAAATTTTGTAATTCTATATATTAAGTGCTTGTCAGCAGCATGCGAGCATCTACGCTCACTCTTTCGTCGCGTCCATTGTCCATTGTCTACCACGTCTGCGCTCCTTTCTAGTTCACTTTCCCGTTGCATTGCACTCTTCTCATATTAACCCTATCTAATCTCACAACCGCGCGCTTTTTTCTCCCTCTCTCTCTCTCTCTCTCTCTCTCTCATTGTCAGTGAAACTACTAAAACTAAATAACTAAATCGGTACGGGCGTATCGCGAAGATCACGCAACCAAGTATCGTAATTTCTTACATATCCTCTAAATGGCTATATATAATTCATATAATATAACTACTTACGAGAGAGGAATTCATAGAATACTCGGGAATACTAACTGCGTGCTTGTATCAAATTTCAGCAATGTGTATTTGCTTTCGATGATAATATGCCTTTTTGCCAGGCGACGGAATGAAAAAAAGAAGATAAAAGTGACAGGATAAAATAGATTTTATATGCCAATACTAACAAGTATTTGATCCAAAATCAGTAAAGATTTGCTATTTTTTAATCTAATTTATATTTAAATTGACAAATTCAAAGCAGGAATAAAAGTGTTTTTCTATATTTAGTAAGTTCCACCTTAAAATTCCAGATTCAACATAGATCTGATATCTAAATGGAAGAATTTCAAATAGATTAGACAAGCTTTGAATTTATTTTCACCTGATATTTTTCAATTTTGATCGATGAAACAATATCATTTTTCCGCCTGTGTGCATCAAACGGTTTTGTAGTTATATATATATATATATATAAAGCTTTGGCTAAGTCGTTTAATTTAAATTTTATGATTTAATGCTACAATTGTATAGAGCCTGTGGATCGACAGATATATTGCCGGCACGTGCATCCTATAAACTATCGGGACGTTCCAAGGATCGTATACGAAGAATTCATGATTTCTAGTCGATCGTTTTGGAACGATCCGAGGTGGCATCTCGACGATGCGACAGGTGCATCTGACGCACACTAAAACACATTGACAGGAACAAAAAAGATACCCTGGACCGACTTGTCACCGAATTCTGGCCCAGCATTCCAGGTCATCGACGCAGCATCTCGCTCGCTTTCGAATGCTCGATCGAGGATACCATCGTCTTGGAGGAACTGTCTCGTCATCATCATTGAAATTATCTTCACCGATGCTACGCGTTTCGAATATTCCTCACATTTTTTAGAAATGTATTCAACGAATCCGTGTGTAAAAGACTTCTGAAAACTTAAGATACCTATTCCCGTATGTATAATTATTCCATATCATGTACTATCTTTGATGTTTCTGTATCTTTTTGGGGGGCTATTTTTCAAACGAATATATTCCTCTCCTTGTATAAAATCCGATTCTTTGTAACTTCCTTGAAATCGGAATATGACGAATAGGAGTTGCGTCTGGAATACGACTCTATCGGACGCATCGCATCTTGCATAACTTTTACGGGAATATAAAAATCCCGGATGTGCGTCTTGGGTAACTTTCTCGATATCTAGAGAAAATAGATACACAAGTTGGATACGTCCCGACAAATGGATATTTCTTTTCCTGCTACAGAATTTACATTTGTACTCAAAGTTTTTACATAATACAACCGGTCACAGAAAGATTGCAACACTCTTTTTTCGATGGATTTCGGAATGCAGCCTATTCACCGAGAGATTGGTTCTTATTTATGGATTCATGAGTATAAGAACCAATCGCTCGGTGCATACATAGATAAATTATAAAACGTAAAAATTTGTCTTTCTCATCCACAAATAGACTCAATAAATATTCAAGTACCTAACGAACTGAAGTATGTCAAATTGTTTGGTTATTAATAAATATTGTTACGCGCGGTATACTTTATTTACTTACTTGTGATTTTATGATAGTTTTCACAATTTTATAACATTGTTACATTATTTACAAATGATAATTACTTACGTTAAAATTTCAATCAGAAAGTCAAACGAATTGACGTTTATCTAACATAAAGTTATTAATTTTCTTTTTTTTTCAAGTAGTTATATTTAAATAGAAGAACTATGTACACGCATGTTAGAATTAATATCCGGCTTTTCTATGTAAACGGCTGTTGTAAAATCGGGTTGTGCAAAGTCTACTTCTACATGCTTGAGACAGTGTTTGCGCCGGAGGCCGCTCTGGGACAAGGTCAAGAAGCAGAATATAGAACTGTCGCTGGCCGCGACTTCTCTCACTACACCGGTAGCTGCGGTCGCTGCCACTTGAGGCAGAACATGTAGCAAGGACGGGCAAGAAGAAGCGCCGGATGACCCAGTGATCGCGGATTTCAAATCGTGTTTATCGATCTTCTCATGACCGTCTGCAAGTTGTGTAGAAGAGCTACTCTGTCGATAGCGGATTTATCCATTATAGCTGCAATAAGCATTCGCCTGAGAGCTCGCGTGTTAAACGGGCTTTAGATGG
>NW_017300140.1:87778-98943 GCF_001594075.2 Trachymyrmex cornetzi
GTATAGTTACGCTCGAATAATGTTGTACGAAGTGCACGTATAACGCAACCATAAAATTATGCTTCTCATAAATGAGTTTCTCAATCTGCCGTCATAATCTACCGTCGTTAGCGAAACGAATACGAGTATATGAATAAACGACGCGTGATTTATACAGTCGTACCTGCGCGTCGTGTTTCATTAAAATATTTGGAAACGTGAGACGAGCAGCTCCAACACACGCGACCGCTCGATTTTTATACACGGTCTCAAGTCGTATATTTACTAACGTCGGATTTAAAAAGGAATCAGTCAAGTGCGGGTCCATTAGCATTCACGGTCGTGACTGAATTTCGTAATGCTCCAGGATCTCTCCTGTGTTGACTTCCCAGTTCCCAGGCACGTGCCACATCATGCGTGAGATGTGTACATGACTATTTGAAAGAGACACTATAAGTATACCCTATAAGTCTAACGTAATTCTTTATGCTTGTTACATACACAAGTGTTAATACCGTGAAACAGATGATCTCGATTGGATTTTTTATATATTGTGCTTTTAATATACTGTCATAAAAGGCACCCTTACAATCATCGCAAATTGATATTGGCAATAAATAAATTTCAAGGAATATACCAACCCTGGTGAAAATTTTTCTCATAATTTTTATACGAGTTGGAACATTTTTCAGAAATACTCAGAAATATTCGAAAAGTTTACATCTTCTCTCAGAATTTTTCATATAAGTAAATCCTGAGATATTCTGAAATTTCTAATCCCATAATTTTTAAAAAGTATTTTAAAACTTTTTAGATTTTATAACATTTTATCAGAAAAATCATACTTATTATATATTTTAAAAAATCTTACGCGATATATATATATATTTCATAATTAACATATATGAAAAATTCTGCGAAAAGATGTAGATTTTCCGAGAAATGTTCCAATTCGTATAAAAAATGTGATAAAGTTATAAAATTATAGAGAAAAATTCTGAAAAAATTATATAAAAATTTTGAAAAATGATATGAAAAATTCTGAGAAAAATTTTCACCAGGAAGCCAAGAAAAAGTCAAAACGATTTTGTTTTGACGTCATAAAAGTTAAAATAATAATTTTTGGTTACAACATTTAATTGTTTATTGACATTTAGAATCAAAATAAAGTCATTTTGATCTTTTGTTGACTTTTATGTGTTTCTTGGTTTATAATGATTAGTAGTGATAGAGCACAATGCAACTACCGTAATCATATTACAAGTACAACAAGTGTATTGATCAATAAATGTAAGCTACTGTTAAATAATAATCGATAGATTACCAGAACAACTTGATAAATTGTAATGTAATGGTAGTGTAATGGTATATACGAGACGAACGAGGTCAAAATACAGTAAAAACGATACCACGAGTCCTTATCTCGTGGTAAAAGGCAAGAACATCTTCATTGTTTATTAGGATTATTTCGCGTATATGTGTTCCTCGAGAGAAAAGCATTCCGCGGCGATAGTCGCATTCCCAACGCACGTCGCCTACCAAAGAAATATTCCGTAACGACTAGCGGTCATCATAGTTACTCGTCTTCTCTCATTTCTGCTTAATCGTTCTCATCCGACAGCAAATGCATCTCAAGATTCTCACGTTCGTAACAAGTTCACGCGACCTATTCACGTTCCGTTTGGCCGCATGTCTTGCGTTAAAAACAAATGTCTGAAGGAAACTTCATACGCTGGAAGAAGACTGGAGAATTAAAGAGATCGATTTTGTAACACGATTGCGTTCCTCGCATCGCTCCGCTGCAATTAATTCATCAACAGCATCGACTTGCGTTAATCAAAAGCGCGATAATTGCAGAAACTTTCTTGTAATACAATATTAAAAATGAAACATGTAAAATTAATAAAAATATTTTGTCTACAGCTTGCATCTGTATAAATGTTTATATATTCATGGCAACTTGAGAAAAATATAAATAAACGATAATTCGAAATCTTTCAGTTTCATCTTTTCAATCTATTAAGTTAAAATTTTGCACAATTTAAATATAACAAAGAAATAGTTTATTAAAATATATATCAGATAATCGTGTAATATTAATTTTATGTAGAAAAAAAACATAAATCGTTTTTTTCCATTGTAGCAAATCTATAAGAATCTTTTATATGATTTTCTCTTGAAACGAAGTCTACTCGCTCTTGATATCGTGGCAGCCTTCTGTGCCAGTGGTGCGATATATACGTATCGCTGTTACTTTATTTTAACCGTCGCGGGTGAATGATCAACGCGACAAAATAAAATCGTGGCAACGAACGGCTAGCACTGATTCAGGAAAATATCTCGCCGGCTTCTCAACGGCGCGTACGCCCTTCCACGTGAATTGAGTTCTCCACACGGTGCTTTAATCCTCGTGTAATTTAATTTACGTCTTTCCCGCCGTACGTTCGAACGGCGATGCCAAGTTTAATGAGCGGGCATAACAGTTTTCGCAGGAAATGAACGATGATTGGGGGAACAGAAGCGCGGTATGGTTTGCGTCGCGGCTCCGCGATGTAAAAATATTCGCTCCTTGTTCCGGTGTTGCTATACCGGTGTTGTAAAAAGGTTTTACAAGTTTCGAGATGATGGGCCTTTCGTTAGAGCACAATTACATATCTTCATCGATTATCCGTGCATGCTTTGGCATAGCAGTTTTCGATCGATTCTGTATCCGCACGTCGCGATACGGTGATCGTAACGCATCGGAGTACCGATGTGTCGAGGAGCAATGATGGTGCGTGAATTGGAGCAAATCGGAACAGACGAGAAACATACTCGTACATCTCTCTCTCTTGCTCCACGTGATAAAGCAACAGACGCGATCAGCGTGGCTGGCAAATCGATTGCGAGCATCGAACGATCATCAATCGAATGTTTTGTCTATAAACAACGCACGAGCTGTATAACAAAGCACGTTGCTGTAAAACGGCATTAATACAAGGTAGCGGAGGAATGAGATGTCCTGTCGGCGATGCGTGGGTGGGTCCGACAGGATGCGCTTCCATAATCCAAGGTCTAGGCATCCCGTTGCACGGAGGAAGCCGAGCGAGGAACGTGGAAATCGTGGAATGGGGAACGCCGCCAGTCTGATAAAAGCGTATACGAGGAGGAGACGAACGGTCCCGCCGCCGATCAGCTGCCGGTCAGATTCGATCCGACTTTACGCGAAAGAGCAGAATCAGCAGGATCTTATGGAAGCGATATCAACCGTCTCGGAAGTCGGTACAGAATTTCATGCGAGATTGGATTGGAGAGTCAGAATCATCAATTTTTTTAACCATTTACTTGGAATATGTCCGAATATATTTAAAAGATCTGTTTTTTTTATTCTTGAATTCGACTGCACTAGAATTTTTTTTTTTTTTTTCGTTTCTGCCAAATACCAATATACTTGAGCTACAGAAAACAGACTCAATGTGAACCAATAAGTCCACTTGGACGATCGCTCATTGAGATCTTTGGCCAGGCCTGTTCAATTTGAGCTCCGGAGCCAAAATGCAAAGCCATCGACGCAAAAAAATTCAATGTGAATAAGATTTCGGGGATTGTAAAGTGTTGATAAGCATCACTCGGATAATCGACACTTTACAGTCGCCGAAATCTATTACTCACATTGAATTGTTTTGCGTCAAATTGGACAGGTCTGCCTTTGACGATAAGGAGAGCTTACTTTCGACGTAAGCAATGCAGAAGGTATTTGTAAACAAGCTCTATTTGTGCTAAAAGGAGAAACTCGCTGTCGCGACGATCGTAACTCAGATGTCGAATGACGAACGCGACGGAGGACGCTGAGCAAGTATTCCGGAAGTGTGACAACGGTAATGGATAACTGGAAATCGTGCGCCATCGACACTACAGACGACGTATACCTATAACACGCGGTGGTCTCTGAGATAGCCGAGAATATCGCGGCCCGTCCGAAGTCACGTTCAGTATCGTGACGGTATTTGAACGACCACTAGATAGATCATAGCAACATAGAGATCACAGCAGCCGTTTACGCTTTAACGCCTCTCGATCGCGGTTGCTCGTAATACGACTTTGCACACTTGACATGGACATTGATGCGGGATAGTATCGCGAGTTTCGATCAACTTTGGTTGGAGAAACCTAGTTGAAAATCGCAATCGAAAATCGTTTAATATTACGGTGAATAAATGCCGCATTTAATGAATCGTTACCTAATTTAATCCGATGTCTATTAACGACAGGTGTAATTTTGTTAATGTTCGTGATATTAATAAGGCTCACTGATATCGTGAAGATTAATTATAATTGTAACGATCTCAGCTATTAACGTAGCAATACCATCATTTACAAGACATAGATCGATATTCATAGTTAGTTCTTGTTTTAAGACTCTCTTATGTAACGTTCAATATCCTAGTATGGTTCTGTGATTGGTTTATAATATTTTAAGGCTTGAGATGATTTTAGATATAAGAATCAAGTATGAATATCGGCCATATTGTTAGTATTAGATTAATTTGTTCACCTTGTTAGCTTATAATAGAAAACAATTATATACATAAGTGTACACAGCATATAAGTAATTAGAGTTAGAAAAAATGAATTATTTCATCTAATCTAATAAAAGTGTATGTCTGTTAGTTGTAATTCGTATCGAGGTAAATTGTTTGATTGAACCGCAGCGATACCTGGATCGCTCTCGGACCGGGTTGGTCCGCTGGATTTGGAAGTCCACGGAGTCCTGGTAATCACTTCATCCGCGCTCACTTCGAATCACAACGTATCCCCGTGACTCATCTCGTACCTCACACAACGACAACCACGAGTTTCCGACGGCATAATCGTACGGGGAAACCACCATCGTGATTCACCGTGATTCACGACGTGGATGCACAGGGTGCAGGATGAATTCCTTCGGCGTTGCGCGAGGACCGGGACTGAGATTCACCGAAAGCTCAGCTCTTCATCCTGCAGACAGAACCGATCAAGCACTTGAAAGATTTCTCGCGTCGTCGAGGATAAAGCTGTGCGGATTTAAACGATGGTCCGACGTTTCGAATGAGATTCGATTCTTGTGTCAGAACCGGACGGATCGATTAATGGACCTCGAGATGCTCGGTCATCAGCGTTGCGTTGCAACGAATAGTTATCGATCGTTTGACCGCATCGTGTTAGATTAGAAACGCACGATTCAACTGTAAAAAAAACTCTGCGGTAACACCGAACCCTACAATATCCCGACGTGGACAGCCGTCGCGCTTCATCAGGAAACCATTGTTCGCTGTTTTAATTCCGCTTACGTGCGTTATTTTGCATCACAGCTGATTTCTTAAAATTACTTTGCGCACTCATTAAATACGTCAATAAGTAAACAATTTCATTATTGGTTCTTCAAGTGACGAGAAGGACACGTCGAGGGTCTGTTTAAAAATTCAAGCTCGGGGAAAAATGAAATGAACGACTCGTGCGTGTGTGACAACCTGACAACAAATTAACGAATAATAAGCGTGTAAAAGGGACAGGAAATTCGATCGCACGCGCGTGATGCTGGAATAGAATAGCGGGTCGAAACCGAACGGTTGAGGTTTAGCCGTGACGGACGCCGGGCTTGTACTGAACGGCTTAACCGGTATACACAACCACTGACCGTCATCATCGCAGCCATCACCGGTCTCTCCCTCTCGTTCTTTCTCTCTACTCCTGTTTTTCTTTCCCTCCTCGCTGTTCACCGTCTCTTCTTCCCGCCGTGCCGACCGCTGCGTCCACCGCTAACTATTATCGCCACCGTCACTCGACCTTCTTCCAGCGTGTGTATATATATATATATATATCTCTCTCTCTCTCACGGCGATATCGTCCTCGGAATATTCAAAGTTACGTGGTGAAAATCGACTGCGTGAAAACGTAAGAGTTTGGATGATAATGGAGATAGCGGGACGTCCGATATCGCGAGATGTGATGCCAAGGTCCGACTTGGCACCTGAAAGGAGGAAGGGTAGTAAGAGCTTCCATGTTACTTTCAGCTTCCGCTTCGCTACCGTTATGCCACCGCTGAGGGGAAAGGGATTGTTTTCGCTATTATGATGGTTACAGCCCGATATACCATGTACATACCTAAGAACGGCATGTCGCGTGACTCGTTCGACTTTTCACGTAGCTACATTTTCTTTCATATATTTATGTGTCGTTACGCTACCGTTTCTTTTGCATTTCGATCATATTGCAAAAAATAAAAATTAACGGATGCAGTAATAAGGAAAACGCCAATGAGATATGTATGCAAATATCGTTATTATGTTTTCGTATACATTTTTTATTGAAAACGGCATGATGAAGAAGAAATTGAGAAATCGAATAAGAGCGATTACAAGCGTGATTGCTAATGAAGATCGTACCACAATTCTTTGTTAATATATCCTCTAAATCTTTCAAAATGAATCTCATTCTGAAGGGTGAAATCTCATTCTTATAAAGATTGAAAATGGAGCCACTCTTTTTCAAAACTGGCCCAATGTGAAATTCTATTCGAAAGAATTTAGAGAGTATTTATTATTTTTATCCATGCAGTTTTATACGTTAATTAAGCAATTCAGAAAATTTGATAGGCCTATAATGCTACAAGTTTCGGAAGCGCGCGTAGATAGCATCGGATCGCAATGTAGGAAAATGTGAGGCCAATTTCGGAAACGCGGACATAAGAGACATCGTTTTCTCTCCGTCCCATCCGTAGAAACCTAAGCTGTGGCGTGGCGAGAAACGAGAATGCGGCACGAGGCACGACGGCCAATGCGGAGACAACGATCTAGAAGAGGATAGTGAACGGTCGACGATGGAATTGAGAAACCAAGTAAGAGCGATTACACGCGTGACCGTCAATGAAGATTGTACGATAATTCGTCGTTAATCTGTCGCTTCGGACGACCGCGGTCACGTACGCCGGTAGCGTTATTCAAACCGAGAGAGAGAGAGAGAGAGAAAGAGAGCAATACGACTTCCGTAAAATGGGATTCGAAAATTGCACGGCAATTTTATCAATTGCAACATAGCCTCTATGCGCCGGCCTAAAGGATCATCTCGATGAAAACTTTGATACCTCGCTGCTCGCGCCGAAGAATCGCGCTATTATTATGAACGTGACGCTCGATCAATTATTTTCGTAAATTATCATACAGTAAAAATACAATGAGAAAAGAGCCTAACAATAAACAGTAATAGTTTGTCAAATTTAAGTGAGGTAATTTCAATTAAAAGTTAATATAATCAAAAATAATTTCATTTTCCTAAATATTTAGTAATTGTTACCGAACGCTTACAATATTATGTTTGGTAATTTGTTAGTAAATATTTGGAAAAGTGAAATTATTCTTCGTTACTCTCTCTCTCTCTCTCTCTCTTTAATTAAACATTTGATTGAAATCATTTCACTCAACATTTGGTAGCTATTACCATTTTTAGAATATAAATTGTAGAACGCGAAGAGAATTTTTTCTTAGAGTTTATTCTGAAAATATGGTAGTTCTGGGACACAACATTATATTTCGAAGAATTTTATGTAAATTTCATTCACTCATTAATAAAACTACCATAAAATATAAAATAAGTTTGATTAATTTTATTGAAACGCATGGTAAAAATCTGTAAAATATTGTATTGTACCGCAACTACCATATTTTCAAGGTAAATTTCAAGAGATAGTTCTCTCCGTTAATCACGACTATAATCAAATATTAACAATGCTCATTGAAATGATGAGCGTTGAAATGTATTTAGCAAGTCGGAGCGATTTTGGAGACAAACGATCCATGTCGCTACGTAACATTACCGAAAACGAGAATCAGACGGTATCGGAGTTGAACTTCCGCCAAAAAAGAGAATCGTGAAAACTTTCAGTAGCTGTTAATCTTCGGGCAACGTTCAGTACCCTCGATTACCGCGTCGATTACCGCGTCATAGATGGCATACCAACAGAAATTCCTTTAACTAGTGCGAGATAGAAACTGTCGTCTTATCAGAACAATATCGCGTACGTCACATCTGAAGGTTAAGGCTTAGTTCGCTTCTTAATTCGACAGCATAATTCGAGAATTGAATAAATTTAATATCTTAAAGATAAACTGCCAAGCCATTATATATAAGATAGAACCTTTAAGACGAAATTTCTCAATTGTTTTAAGCGGTAAAATTTCTGTAGCGTGCTCTATTGTTAAATATTGTCGCGCGCACGGTGTATTGCGATTAAATTTTACGGGCATAAAATGACCGCGAATCGTATTTTAGTTAGGTCCTGTTGACGGTCACCAACGGTGTCTCGCGCATGGCACAAACGGAAAGTTCAGGTCACCGATGCCCGCTGTGGCATGTGTGAACGTGTTAAACAAGTTTACCTCCCTCGTGCTCCTTTTTGTAACGCGTTTCGTAACACGCTTTCGTATAAACGCGATACAAAAATACCTTTTTTGCTATCCTATATTCGTATGAACGTACAATGTACAATCGTTTAATTTCGCGAATTGTTCTTTTGTTTTTTTTTTTAACAATTGTGATAAACGTGAAATTACACGAGGCGTACATAAAGTGGCGAGATATTGGCGAGGAGAGAGAAACGTGCTGGCGGTCGATTAATGAGCCAATTGCAATTGTTCGAATTTTCGATCGACCGATACCCGTTTGTAGGCTGATCCGCTCGTGTAAGCACAGAGGCAACACCAGTCGAGCGTAAGTACAGATTAGCGGTAACTCTCTCGGACGCGGCGCGCCGTGGCGCGGAGCACCGAGCACCGAGCAATAGCCGTGTCCCATTCAGGTAAAGGCCAGTTTACACGCGGTTTCCTCACTCCTATCTGCATTAAGCGCAGACGAGCCGGAATAAGGAGGAAGAGGAGTGGAACAAGTGGCTGCAGGTACTCACATTTTCTTTCGGGACAGCAAGAAACGTTTATACCCACGCTGAATCGGTTCTCGGCAGGAATAAACATTTTAACGTGCGTGACCGATTCTGTAAAATTTATATACTTTAGTTTGATCAACACGGAAGAAACTCTAGTAAATTATTCCGAGAAAGAACGTCGGGAATGAATTGTAGTTCAGGAATTGCATTATATTATTTCTACGAGAAATTTTACAATAATAATATACATGTATTATTCTATATTATAATTATATAAAATTCACCTGGTTTATGCCTTTATTTCTTTTGTGAAAAGAGAAATAGATTGTGTGTAAGATTTTATGGTTTCACGATAACTTAACGTTTACTTCCAGATTATTTCTTGATCGATACTTGATAGCGATTTGAGAAAACTATGAAAGCATAAGATATTGGTTAATGATATGGCCGTGGAGTAATTTCCGTAGTGAATCGATCGCAGCTCAATGGACCTAAATGACTATAGCGAACTGCCGCTATGCCCTAGAGAAACGTCTTAGTCTCGATGCCAGTCATCAATGCCAAAGCATACGTCGCGATTGAGAGAATCGGAGAACGATCCGGAGGAAGGATGCGAGTAAGACGGGGAGAGCAATAAGATATGATTAATCCCTCTTCTATCGGCTGACACGAACCCAACACTCTAATGACACGGCCAATGTATAATACTTTTACTTCATTTCCCATCCTCTTGCTCCTGGTTGGAGTACCGTACGGAGGCTCGTGATTAGTGAGTGAACCCTTTTCGAATGTATTCAATCATACGTATTACATGTAACTACAGTAATCATGCGAAGATGACTGCTAAAGGAAACATCATATTCTCTTCGGGGCGCGGAGAACATTCTAATCTTATGGTATTAATACTGATTTGTATACCTCTTGACGAATAAACACACGTTGGAAAAATTTCGCATTCACGTACACGATTCCGACGCACGACATACATATTTACGTTCAACAGCGCGATCGAAATAGAATATTTTTTGCATGAGTAATTATTAGCAGAGATCGGTAAACTAAATAGAATAATTGCGACGCGTATCGAAATCTCTCGATTGGACGTAATCTTCCCGGAAATGCTTCATGTACACGCGTTTTTGTAGTGGTCGTTTTTATAGTGGTGACTAGCGAGAGAGCTGCGGAGAGTGAGTCGAAGGTAATCGATCGAAATTTCAATGAGCGGGCAAAGGCGGCCTCGTCAACGTAAACCTGTCATTAATGGGGTTGGGTATGGAAGGGGGACCGGTCCATGCATCAATGTGTCCAAGTGTGATTACGGTCCTGGTAGCGAAAGCTGGGCGCTATCGTGAATGAAATCTTATTCTTATTATTATGTGGGCAGGGTGCGGAGCACTCTCAGCGCATTCGATAGCCTCGTTGCCCTCGCTACTTATGCGGCACGAATTTCTCAAGGGTGTGCCGTCTAATCGATTCATAGTGATATACATATAATGGGACCCGGTCGAAATCGTTTTTTCATTAATCTTTTACGTGGCCCGGCGGTCAGATGCTGTTTCTCGGAAGTATCCATCGATTTTCTTTTCAACGTGACTCGAGGAAATCCGTCCGATGTATCATGACGTGATCTGAAAGTATGAGAGAGATACAAGGAAAAAAAGCAGCTTCGAGTCAAGCAAGCTCGAGTAAATGAAACGTGAATTTGATTTCACTGCGTAATATTGTGCTTAATATTCATTTAATCGACTGACGGCCGTCATAAAGAAAGTAGGATGATTATGCGCGTAACGTTTAGATGGTACGAGAATTTATGTGGCCTGCGGGAGTAGGCGAGGGTCGAGGATGACGTACTATTTGTAATATAATAGAGAACTTCATTTTTTAACCTCGACCCATGTCTAAACAATACGATCGCCAACTCACCGTGCTCTTTACATTTTAAGTATATTATGTGTGTATATTAAGTATATTATGTGTGACATTATTAAGTATAAACTTTGAGATTTTAAAGTAAATCCGGCTCAACGTTTTTTTATTGGATTCGTAAAAAAAATGTGTAAATGAAACTTGTATTTATAACTCTGTGGCCTTCTATTAATAATGATTTACTACTTAATATCAAATCTTCATCTGCTATATGATATGACTTGTGTTTAAAGTTTATTTTTTTTGTTTAAGATATAAATTAATTAGTATACTAATGTGAATAATTAAATCATATTTCGTCATTCATAATTACTTGCCATAATCTGCAATATATTTATATATATATATATATATATATATATAT
>NW_017300140.1:98997-102842 GCF_001594075.2 Trachymyrmex cornetzi
TATATATATATATATATATACACGCACACACACACCTACCATTATAATACACCGAGTGGAACGTAAAATATATTGAAGTTATTCTTGCAAATCCAAATGCATCGAATTTTTTTTAGTGCCCCGGAAGATATACTCCCCTAATTGGATAAATAATAATAATCTCTAGATAATATAATAAATAATAAAGTAGAATATGTACAGAATGAGTCATAAATCTGTTCCAAAATTTCGTGAGCGTATTCCTAGATAAAAAAAAATAAATATTTCTGTAAACAATTAGATCGCAAAAAATGTCGAAATAATGAACAAAAAGTAGTAGTATATACACTAGTAAATAATGATTTTATTTAAAAGTTAGATAGTATTTTTTTATTTACGAAAGATGCTCAAAGTGTCCTCCATCATTTTTCACACATACTTGAGCAAAAATCTGATACGATACTCGGTCATTATTTCAAATCTATTTGTATTCATTACTTCGATTACGAAGTGTTTACGACTTAATGTTCATAGGAACATTTGTTCTTCCTTTTTATCCAGAAACACGTTCACGAAATTTGAAAACTCACTTTATACACATGCATTTGTGAATGTCGATAAACTTGAACGACTATTGATCGAAATAGATATAATGTATATGTTTTTGTTTTATGTAATAACAGGAATCTTCTATCTTAAATAAACCATGTATAATGTCGACATATTAAAATTGATAGCTTGATAGGAAGTTTATATATATATATATATATATAATAACAGGAATCATCTGTCTTAAATAAAGCGCGTATAATATCGATATACTAAACTTAATAGTTTGATAGGAAGAGATTACATCACAACGACGTGACAAAGTAAGGAGTGATTGCGATAGACGGTTTAAGGTTTAAAAGCGCGTGTATCGTGTTATTATTACAACTGGCAATTCAAGTTGCGTCACTCGCCGTCGCCTTGCGCTCGGCAAACAGGCGCGATTCCTTCCGTGTTCGATTTTAATTAATCGTGGCACTTAATCGGAATAATTAATTAGGCGCTTTCCACGCTCAACTGCGAAAGTCGATATTAGCTCGCAGTTAAACCACGCTGGATCTGTTAAGTCTCTGGCAGGCAGCTGGCTCGGAAACTGTGCCTGCTATGCGCCAGGAATACGAGCGCGGTAAGTCGTTTACCGTTACCGTTAATCGATGTCTCCGAGCATTACGTTTTACTCTTACTAATCCTCAACGAAAGTCCACGAAGAGCCGGCGGTATGCACGGCGATATAAACGCTCGACCGTGTCGGCAATTACGGGTCCGCGTCTTTTACCGTCGAGAGTCAGTATTTCACGTTTCAAGAACCACACCGGCCGCCCAACGTTACGGAGAGATGCAGTTATTGCTCGCGGACGAACAAGGATCTATGTCACATCGGGCAGGCTTCGAGAAAAGAGACTTCGAGGATTTGGGCGGCTATAAATATTATACCGGTGCCGGTGGCCCCAAAAGCCGGATAACACGGGTCCGCACTTCGCGCGGCTGTCTTTATAGCGCGATATAAAGAATATGTTTCGCTAATCTCTGGTCTGATAATTGTAATTTATTTCGTACAAAGTCAATGTAAATTAAAAATTAAGAGGTCGTGTGTTTTCAAACACATTCTAATCGTCACCGTATTGCACGATCGATATTACTCGCGGAAAATCTTAGAAAAAGCGCTCATCTTCAATAATCTGATAGTCCACTGAAATAAGTAGAAAAGTTACCTATCTAACTATGATAGAAATTAATCTGGTTATTTAATTATTTACGTAATCGTAAAGTGACGCATAAATAGACATGAATTGTCAAATCGTATCAGTATAATTCAACAAAATTTCGTAAAAGTAAATTTATACAAAAACATTGTAAATTTTCATAGTTTTACCATTGGATACTATTTATATTTAGTAATAAGAAAAAAAGTTAATGAAATATAATTTAAGTAACTGTGTGTAGGTACGCATTAATCAACTGTTTGCATAAAAATACGTTTACAGATATATGAATTTATTACATAATATTACATTAACGTAAATATATATTTATTTCACTATTTAAAATTTTAAAGAGTGAAATCTCATTCTCATGCATGTTTCTACCAATTAGTAGTTCAATTTTAGTCTCGAGTCAACTAATTTTTTATCTTTTTCTAATTCTAAGGATGAAAACCGAGATTAAAGTTAATTTACATTGGTAGAAATGGATTAAAGATTGAAAATTAAGTAACTATTTTTTAAAACTGACTCAAGTTTCTTTACAGCGAGATTCTACTTCAAAGAATTTAGGACGTATAAGAATTAGAAATTGCGTAATATCTTATTAGACTGTCTAAATCAGGCCTGTCCAATTTCAGCTCCGGGAGTCAAAACCCAAAGCCATCGACGCAAAAAGATCAATGTGGGTAAGATTTCAGAGACTGTAAAGTGTTGATACGCGTCTGAGCGATCACGCTTATCAACACTTTACAGTTCTTCGAATCCCCGCATTGATTTTTTTGCGTCGATGGCTTTGCGTTTTGGCTCCTGGAGCCGAAATTGGACAGGCCTGGTTAGTATCGTTAATTTCCCGGGAAATTTAAATCGTCCGGAAAGAATCTATCTTTCCCGGAATTTTTCCGAGGAAAGAACCTGGAACTGGGAAAAAACGATTTTTTAATGTAAGTAATTATAAAAATATCAAATCCTTAGCAAACACAAAATAAATCTATACTTTGACCTTGGAAGATGGCATCTGATATTAATTTCTTGAATGGAATGTTAAAAAATACAAAATATAATAGCTTACAATACAAAGAAGGCACAAATAATAATAATAACAATAGTGGCTATTTTCCAGCTAGGACACAGAACATTACACTATGTTCCACTGTGTATAAGATACTTGTTAAAACGCAGTTTAGTTTCATAAGGATAACACCAGAATGCATTGTAGTCGGCCATTCTTATTCTTATAATTTTATTTAGCGTATCAATAATAAATTTATGATTTTTATTTAGACTTAAATTATAATTTTTTCAGAATTGGCGATTTTTGAAAGTTTTATTGCAAAAATAAGTACGGCTATCAAATAACTTTTTTGAAAAGTTGGTAACATGTACCTATTTTACACGCTTACTACTTAGCTTTTTGCAGTATCGAGCAGTAGGTGCGTTCCGTATCGCGCATGATGTGCATGATGCATCCATTGTCCTTGTTTAACATTTGGTGAGCAACAAGGATAAACGATGCATTATGCGCATCATGCGAGAAACGGAACGCACCCAGTGTAAGGGGCTCCGCACAATAAAAGGAATATCTAATGTTAAACAAGGACAGATGATGACAGGAGAATCCGAGGCATCGGAGGCATCCGAGCGACGTTTCCGAACGTAGCCATTGTCGCCAATGTCACCATATGTAAAAAAAATACAGTGGCCACGGGTTCTTTCCTTCAAAGCGCGTGGAAAGAATCGTTTTTCGTTCCCGTTCTTTCCCGGATTTTTTCTCTGGTTCTTCCTCGGTTCTTTCTCTCTCTCGCAACACTAGGCCTGGTCTAAACAGTCTACGAGTTTGAAACTCAAGCACAGTCATAGTCCGTTTATCCATCACTGCGTTCAAACGCAAGAAAGTATCCGGCGCGAAAAAATAGATTTGTTCGCGTTGTTTGAAGTTCCAAAAAATTTTTTTCCACTTAAAAGGAGATAAATTATTAGGCGTTAGAGAGAGAGGGGGAGGGAGAAGGAGAGGGGAGGGAGAGGAGAGAGAGAGAGAGGAGAGAGAGGGAGAGGGGAGGGAGAGGAGAGGAGAGGAGAGGAGAGGAGAGAAGAGGAGGGAGGGAGAGAGAGGGAGAG
>NW_017300140.1:102954-106446 GCF_001594075.2 Trachymyrmex cornetzi
AAGCCACGTGAACAGATCTAATTTGTATTTGTTTTATGGAACGTTACGAGATCGTAAGCGGTAACGGATTAGCTGGCAAAACACTAACATCCGCTCCGCTCTCGTGTCTTGCGGCGTCCAATGTGCCAGAGTGTGCCAGAGTGTGCCTACGTCACACGGTCACCTTGCTATCATTCGCGCGGCGACACTCAAGCGAGCACGCAGCGACGCGAGCCGCTCCATGTATCCGTAACATTACCCCTCAACACACGATCGCGACAAGTCACGACAAGTGTTGGGAGGAAACTCGATAATTCTCTGTGGACACTTGGCAATTATAGGAGCGCGCGGTTAATTAACTCCCACGGTTAATGTCTCGCGACCGTATCGAAGTGACGGCCGTTTATTAAGATAGATATTTCGCGCGATTTACTCGTTTTAAATGGAAGTCGATATGATAAGTGACGGAAATTACGAATTATCGTTTCATCGCGATATTTCACGAGCTTGCTCCTCGAACGTATAAGCTTTCTGTCTTTTGCCGATTTTGTAATTCGATATCATTTACTTAATCGTTTTTTTAATTAAGAGTATGGATATATATAACACGCAAAAAGATATTTTGCTGCTAGAATTATAGCTGTTTTTTTGTATCTGATAGAAAATTATGTATCATACGCATAGAATTTATAGCATAAATCTAAATTCTATCTCTGTCATCTATATGATTAGATGCAATTAGTGTTGCGAGGGAGGGAAAAAACCGAGAAAGAACCAGGGAAAAAACCCGGAAAAGAACGGGAACGAAAAATGATTCTTTCAACGCTTTGAGGGAAAGAACCCGTAGCCACTGTATTTTTTTTACATGTGGCGACATTGGTGACAATGGCGATACTATTAGGTAATACAAATCAACGCGTATCAGTTATCTTAACTACCTATAGTATCTATAATACTTATATCTATGGCCTATGATTGTAACATATTTTCAAGCGTTATAACTACTAAAATTTTATTTTTAATTTCTTTATTTTATGTTGCTCCTTGTTCCACACAAACTTGATGTATGTATGTATATACTATGTTAAGAGAAAGTTTTTTACAATTTTATTTATAATATAGCAACTTGTTTCTTTAACTTAATCTAAACAACTTATACTGTAAAACCATATATTGGGCGTTTCCCAACAACGTATACAGATGACACAGTGTAACACTGTGTCTTACGTAAAGTGTTCCAACTATGACATAGTGTTACACTGCTCGACATTGTAAAAAGCTAAGTAGTAAGCGTGTAAAATACGTACATATTACCAATTTTTCAAAAAAGTTATTTGGTAGCCGTACTTATTTTGCAATAAAACTTTCAAGAATCGCCAATTCTGAAAAAATTATAACTTAAGTCTAAATAAAAATCATAAATTTATTATTGATACGCTAAATATAATTATAAGAATAAGAATAGAAAACTACAACGCATTCTGGTGCGTTATCCTATGAAACTAAACTGCGTTTTAACAAGTATCTTATACACAGTGGAACATAGTGTAATGTTCTGTGTCCTAGCTGGAAAATAGCCACTATTGTTATTATTATTATTTGTGCCTTCTTTGTATTGAAAGTTGTTATATTTTGTATTTTTTAACATTCCATTCAAGAAATTAATATCAGATGCCATGTTCCAAGGTTAAGGTATAGATTTATTTTGTGTGTGCTAAAGATTTGATATTTTTATAATTACTTACATTAAAAAACCGTTTCTTCCCAGTTCCAGATTCTTTCCTCAGAAAAATTCCGGGAAAGATAGATTCTTTCCCGACGATTTAAATTTCCCGGGAAATTAACAACACTAGATGCAATACATATCCAATATCGCAGTACATTTGTTGGAAATTTATTTATTTTAACTATTTTTCATATTCAGATAATTTTCGCTATAACTGCAAGATCACTTTTTTGAGTGAAATAGCGTGCACCTTTGGAGAATCATGGAAATTGAAATAATTTGAAGAACGAAAAGTCACGATTTATTGTGGCTGTTTATATAATACATTTTGTATATTTTACAAAAATTATGCGTCCGAAATTCACTGCACACGAAAAATACCTGAATTTTAATTACATATTTTCAAACGATCCAACGTGCTCTTAATTTTTAGTGCACACGATAATTTTCCGGTCGTTTACTATACACAATATGTTATTCATGTTAATTTTCGTCACCGCGCTTAAAAGTATACACAAATTATTAAGATGATTCTTACGCATACTTTAACAATTTTTAAAAGTATTTGTACAGTTATGTGTAAAAAAAAAGAATAGAGATCATCATATAGTCACAGATGCTTTTCGTATTTCAAAGAAATATACAGGACACGAATGACCCAAACGTGTGTATTAATTGTGAGAGTTAATCCTCCAGTTCAACTGGAGTTTTGAAGACAGACATATTTTCAAAAATTTTGAATTTTCTACTTCAAATTTATTCTACTTCAAATTTACGTACACACTGAGGACATGCACATTTGTCTTATCACCCGAAGTTGCATGCGTATCGAAGAAGGTATGAGAAGGCATTTGTGTTTCCATGCGTACAAAAAAAAAATGGAAAACATTTCGGGTCATATCATTGTAAAATCGTATTCTTAAATGTTGAAGGAGTGTACCAAAAATTTTTCGAATCTTTTAGAACCTCAAAACCTTTTGAAAAACGCAATCAGGAACCAGAGAGCCTATTGAATTAGGAAAACAGTAATAAAAACGGTGAATTATGGAGAATTAATTTGATTTGCGCGTATTAGAGCATGAAGTTATCGTCACTATCCTTGAACTTGTCGCCGTCGCGCCGGTCATTGATGAATCGTTGCCGGTACGGAACGGATCGACTTCCGAGTTGTGACGCGTTTAATCAGTAAGTATAGCCTCTATCAATTCCGCATTTTGACATTCATGGATCGCGTGACGAAAGATTGGTACTTGTATACCGACGACTTGTTAGATCGCGTGTTTCGCAAGACTCATTTAGATAAAAATCTGTAACCCAAGCGACACAGAATCGATAAAGCATCGGACGCATTATCGAACATGTTACGATCCGTGGATATTTATTTTCAATTCGTTCATTTATTTGCATATTGCGTTAAAAAACGGAGATCTTAATTGCCCAAAACGACATGATATCGTATATGCTTGTTAACAACCGGTTACAGCCGTTACGACCAAAGGTTATGGGTTACGGCGTCACGGCAAGTGTCGCGTGAAGTTGATCGCACGTCCCCTACGCCGAGATTCATTAAAGCGCGATTTACATGGAACGATTTATTCGCTTTCAGCAGACGTTTAATGACGTCATTAAGGAGGTTGTAAGGGTATAAAACACATATATTAATATTTTCGCTTTAAACAAACTACATACGTGTGAAAGTTGTGTTCATAACATTCTGGTTTTATTGAGCAACACATTTTTATAGGTTATTTATTTTATTTGTTATTAGTTTTATTGTTATAAACAAA
>NW_017300140.1:106542-150260 GCF_001594075.2 Trachymyrmex cornetzi
AGATTCACCATTAGTTTATAACAAATAACAAATTTTATTTATTTACTGAACAATTAATGTCTGCATCTCAAGATAACTTTACAAAAATATTGTTGAATTGCTAGAGTATTTATATAAAAAAATTGAGATTTTATCATTATTTTATAATACATTTTCATATATTTATATTACAGTACAAATTAAAAAAATATTACTACTTATTTAAATAACTTTTGATCCAGATCGTCAATTGTTTCTATTTTTTTTTTGTATTATTATTAAATGAAATTTAGAATAGTCTGTAATTTTTTCAAGTAGTTCTTAACATATTGCATTTGCCTTACAACCTCCTTAAGGTGGTTTTTTATTAAATCGAGTTACTATAAAAATGTCTAATTTTTTATATAATGAAGTTGATGTACTGAAATTGATGTGTGCAAAATTCTATGGTAGGTTAACGATGAAATAAGAGAGAAAAAAAATGTGTTGGAAATGTAATTTCACGTGTAAACTTTGTTAGTGACAGATAAGGCTCGCAGACGCTTCTTTGACTAATTGCACACAAATCTTACCATAAACTTTTCTCGAAAACGATATTATAGTAGTTAAAATAATATAATTAAAAAATTACGATTTTAATTGTCACAAAAAAGTAATGGATCAATGGCTATTCTGGAAAAATATTTACGTGCATAAACTTGCATATAAATTTAACCTCGAAAAGTAAACATAATCTCATCTTGTTTTTGTTCGATGAAGATGCAGCTCTTGATTTACACTATCGTATGTTCCATACTATTTCATTAGGATATACATGTTTATTTTATCCAAATTATGCAAACATTTGTAATTTTGGGTGAGCCCTGGTGAACCACCTCAAACTTTTGGCATTTTACTATATAAAGAACCACCTTAATTCATCAGCGAATTCTTTCGACGCAGCTTTTATTCGCTTAAAGCAAACTTCTTAATTCGTCAGCGAATTTGCTGATGAAAACTTCTCCCACGAAATTGTTTTTTATTCGCTTGCGTCTAAAATTTTGAAGTCGCAGCGTCGAGTGATCGGAAGCGAATAGCTGGTCAACATCAAAAGAAGCTCTAAGACGTTTGCTAAAAGCGAGTAAAGTCGCTTCGTGTAAAATCGCCCTTTAACCGCCATTTATCGCGCTTTATTCGCTGGCGCGGGCGCGGCGTGCGACGTGGTATCGCAAAATAGAATGAGCTTCATTAGTTTCGTACAATTGTACTTGCTGTTTCGCGTTAATTTATATTGTCGCAATGTAATGAAGTGCGCGTCGGATCTACGTCGGGAGTGTCATGCAAGGTGCCACGCGATCGTCGTATCGAGTTGATTACTGCGTAATTAGTCGACGTTTTCGCGAGTGAGTAAATGAGTGTGCGTTTGTACTACAAAAGCAGCATCGAGGGAACAAAAGACAAGGAGAAGGCCTAGGAGACATCAGACGATGATGGAGTAACCACGTGTAAATAGCATGTTACTTGTTATTAAATATTAAACATTATTTTTCTTTGTAAAATTACTTTATTCCCGGTTTTATTTTTGTATCAGTTATTTATGTAAGAATTTAAGAAGATTTTCGTCGGAGAATTTGTATAATTATTTCATTAAGAATTCACTTAAAAGAGAATAAAAAGTTATATGGAGCATGATGATCTGACTAAATGGTGATCTCTATTTTTTCCCTTTTCTAATACACAATACTCATTGTATATGTGTGTAATGCAGTCTGTGCAGCAATGAGGGAACAAGAGAGGAGGAAGAGGCTTGGGAGGCATTGGGCAACGGCGAAGCAACACCGCAGGTAAATATGTTATATTTATAAATTAAATATCACTTTTCTTTGTGAAATTAATTCATTCCCGATTTTATTTGAGTCGTTTATTAAAAAGTTGAGAAGATTTTTATTGAAATTTTAAGTCTATACTTGGGAGCAGTGTTGGAACGTATCTAGGTAAAAGTATCTATAGATACAGTATCTAGATACTTTAGTTGTATCTAAATGCATTGCCTAGATCCTTACGGGTGGAGATACCTGTATCCGTATCTAGTTACTTTTTTGGTACGGTATCTTTTAAGTTTTAGATACATAAGTACAAGGTACTTATACATTTTATTTTATGTCATATTGGAAACTTAATTTTTTATTAATTAGAGAAGAAAGATGTAAATCATCTTTCTTCTCTAATTCTTAACTTTGTACAAGTGCTTTCATTTGCTTCACCCCGTGAGAGAAAAAAGTTTTACAAAATTATGTAATTTCATATTAGTTACATATAAAATTATATATAATTATATACAGGGTGTCCCCGACCTACATCAGGGATCGCCTCCTCACGAGCTGATACAGCGAACTGAACTGAATCGAAAAGTCCTTTATCATTTACAAGCGACCGTTACCGATGGGCGTATACTTGCTGGTAATCCGCGCCGATATGTACTTATTTAATATATTTAGAAATTAATATCTCCTAAAGTATTAGTAAAAATTGTCAAATGATAAAAGACTTTCCAACTCAGTTCAATTCGCTCTACCTGCTCACGAGAAGTGATCTCGTAGGTCGGGAATATTCTATATATATGAAATATGCACATATTTGAACATATGCAATTATATTTAATTTTACATAATTTTACACAATATATATATATAACTAATATAAAATTATATAATTTTATAAAACTTCTTTTTCCGGGCGCCTATAGGTAAGTTTAGTCCCTAGTATTTAGTGATTGGCGACTAAAAAATCTCATAGAAAAAGAATGGCAAACTGATGACACCGGTCTCTTCTTTGATTGGTTCCGAGCACTAAAGAGCTAGTCTATTATGGATGTAGGTATACACAAGTTAGAGAAGAAGAACAATTTGTAACATGACGAATTGCGATTTTTTCTGCATCGATAATAAACTCTACAGAGCTTTGGTGCTTAGGATCAATCGGAGTAATTTTTTTCTTAGGGCGGAGTCGAGAAAAGTGAAAAATTTTATGTATGTATGTGTGCAGATAAAAAAATTTTCATCTTTTACGTTTCCGCCCTAGAGGAAAAATTACATAAGTAACCTCCTGAGGAGACAGCGTCACGTGACCAGTTTGCCACGCTGTTCCTATATAATTCATCGCGATGACGTACGTACGATTACAATTTTCATTATCCAAATTCAAACATTTTAGTACCTACACAGAAAAAAGACTATTCTTAAATCAACCATAATATATTCATATATAAGCAAAAATATTATAATCAGATGTAAGATTTTTAATTGTACAAGTCTTGAATTCAGTGCAAAGTAATACTTGCATCAAAACGAATTCAATCAAATCAAGATTGATATCTTTGAAGCAAGATTATAATATTTTTGCTTATATATGAATATATTATAGTTGATTTAAGAATAGTCTTTTTTTCTGTGTACATATGTAAGTAGTAGATTTATATGAAATAAAATTAATCTATACGCAGCTTGTTGTTTTCGACTTTTTATCATCGAGACGTTCTTTTATATATTAAACAAACAAATAAAATTTAGTATATTTTACGCTACTTATATCTTTTTCTTTTCTTATTTTCTCCATTTTTTTATTCTTCTCTATTTTTCTTTTCTTCCTTTTTTTTAAGTACCTAAAAAGTACCTAATTTTTCGAATACTTTTTTCCTGTATCGGTATCTATACTTAGGTATATAAGTGCAGAGATACATTTTTTTATAATTACCTAAGTATAGATACCGATACAAGAAAAAAGTATCCGAAAAATTAGGTACTTTTCTCAAGTGGGAATTTATACAGAAAAACGATATTGAATCCTGGCGAGGTACCGAATCTGTACTGAGAAAAATTAGTTTCATATTTTAATACTGGACCAGTACCATAAAACTAATGATACCGTACTAGCCCAATATATGAATCAGTATTGAATAGTAATACTAATCCAGTAGATTTTCGATATCGTGTGTGTACTGAAATTGCCAAAACCAGTGTGTTGGGAACCAGTATCGAAACTGTATATCGCCAGTATAATTGCAGTATCAGGTCTGTATTGCAATTAGTAAAAGGACTACGTCAAGCGTCAGTACTGAGCCAGCATACTGTCGGTAGATTATCGATATCATGTTCGTACTAAAATTGGGAAAGGATTACGTCGGGCGACAGTACTGATCCAGTACACAGCTGCCAGTAGACTTTTGATATCGCGTGTGTACTAAACCAGTGTGTCGGGGGCCAGTATCGAAACTGTATACCGCCAGTATATTTGCAGTATCGGATAATTAGTAAAAGGAATATGTCAAGCGTCAGTACTCTGAGTCAGTATACTGTCGGTAGATTATCTTCAAGACAAGTGCAATTATTTCAGCGTATATATGAATCAACTCGCATAAAATTAATTTCCGAAAAGATTAATAGATGGCTGATTTTCGCGTGTTTGAAAAACATTCAGACATGATATAAAAGGACCACAAAATGCGAGCATCGTCAAAAAAGGTTACTACTTCTGCCTTCTCCGTCTGGAGTTAAAGCTGAAGTTGTAACCTTTTTTGAATTGGCTATACGGCTTTTGCGGTATAGAGAATTGGTACGGACTTTTTATACAATATTACTACTGTTATTAAAAATTGGTATTAATATTTAGTACTGTTGCAATATTATGAATCAGTAACGATTTTTGTTACAGTATTATTTCTATTACGGTACTAATCAAAATCGATATCAGGTACAACATATGTACTAATTCTAGGTACTGTTACAATATTGTAATCCCGTACTGTAATAGTACTCTAATACTGTATTCCAAAACTTGGCTCATTGCTATCATCCCAGTGTTTTACCAGTACTGGTATTCAGTATCGTGTCGGTACTAAATACTGAAAAATGGTATTGGATCAGTATCTCGCCGGTATTCAATTCCCATTTGGCTACCTATAACTAGATACCTTTTAAACGATATCTGTTCCAACACTGCTTGGGAGATAGAGATTTTTGTCAGGAAATTATTATTTTAATTATGTAACAATCTACTTGAAAGAAAATGCAAATCTTAATGTGTGTGTATAATATAAATTTGTGCATAATATAGATATAATATACATTTTTTTGAAACATTACGGACGCCATTACAATGTGGATTTTATATATTTGTATTTTACAGAGCGACGTTAAAAACTCCGCTGCTGCGCATCGCGTTTCGGTGAGTGATATATTATTTTTAATCTGGAGTAATGAATCTCTGTGAAAGAACATTTTATTGATATAAATTCATTACTCTTTAAAATGGATGGGTTACGCTAGATTAATATCAATATGTAATCCTGGAAAATATGTACGTTTGTCGATTTATTGTGCATGTAATAGGAAATATATATTTATAAAAAAAGTATAATAAAATTTATCATATTAATTTATTGGAACATTCGGTATTGTTGCAGGATATCATAATATTATTTCATGAAACATATTTCAAATTTGGCTAAAATTTATGGAATAAACATGCAAGCGCATATAAAAATAGATGACAGGAAGTATTACATTTTCTTGTCGAGCTCTTTGTGCACTCTCAAAATTTTCACGAAATATTAATTGAGAGCATTACGAGAATATTAAATTTTAATAAATGTTATCTAGACCGTTTCTTATCACATTGTAATGTATTAAATTTTTTAGTTTGTTTATATATAAATAGTAAAAATATATTGAAAACGTGAAAAAATAAATAAGTAAAAGAACACTGAAATAATGATAGTTTTAGAATATACTTTTTATGCTTTTTCATGATATTCTCTTCGATTTCACACGAGAATTTAAATAATGAAGATTAGAAAAGGATGTTAATGTATTATATGCATTTCTGGGTAAAAATAAAAAATAAAGTAGTATCTTTCGATCACAGTAAGAATATTTCAAAATGTCTCTTAATTTTTTTTATTTGACAAATATTTCTTAAATAAAATTTGAAATCTACGTTTGTCACTGCTCTACGTATTTATTTCCTTCCAGGATTAGATATTATAATAAGCTGATGCACAAGAAAAGCAATCAGAGATTTTTTTTTAATGTAACATCATAAACAGAGCTGGCAATAAATAAATAAAAATCTATTTCACAATTGTGTGTAGCATATGTGGATTCAAATTTATGAAATAATACATTAATGGCTGTTGACTGAAATCAGTCTTACAATGCGCCAATCTTATTTTTGATCTTTTTTGTAGTCAGTCCATCCAATTTATTTGATAAATTGAAAGGTTAATGACTTGTAAACGGTTCTGGGTAATCCTAGACGTTCTTAGGCAACCCTAGGCATACAGCAACCGTTCTTTTAAGAGACACACGTTTTGTGCATTGGACTTTCGATTTCTTTCACATTCTACAATAGTTTTGAAAGTAAAAGGAAAATCGTGGACGCAGCCCTATCTAATGCGAGCGTAGCGCGTGACGTTTTACCGCTAATTTGGAGAAAGTACATAATAGTCGTCATTATCGACGCTGAATGGACATTATGCTGACGTATGTGCCTATATGTACGACGCGCGGCTGACATTGCTTTACGTTAATTGGCTGCGAATTAATAATTGTCTGCGCTTTGAGTTAAAATTCGTTAGTTATATTTATAAGTTGTATTAGACAATCATTAATTCTCAAGAAGATATAAACGAAATTATATTTAAAAAATTGACCAAGTATCTCTTCATAAGAATTAATTGAAATTAATTGAAATTTTACTTGATCTGTCTTCCTATTTGACATTTTTAAAAATGTGAAAATGAATCAAACTTTAATTAATTTTAAACCAACATTTAATAGAGATACCTAATTTACAATTTAAATGCCAAAGCAACATTCGTAAATTTCCCTCGCTTAAATAAAACGGCAAAATGAATTTTTGATATGGCATAAATGGGAAGGTGCATACAGCCACATACGCAACAAGTTTTTTGCCAAAGTCATATATTTCAAATTAAAAACGTTTTGGCCAAGTCTTGGCCATCAACAGTACAATAAAGAATGCGAGATGTTAAATAATAAAACGCCAATTAGGATGTCAAAGTGAAGTTCATATCCGAAAATTATTCTGATTCCTCGATTTTTTTGACTTGTGAGATTAAATTTTGTTTCTTGATCGCTGTATGTTAACCACGGGATTGCCAAATTCCGTATTATCAACAATGATCAATTACACTGTTACAATGCGGTGTTATTTGATGAAGAATATTCACGGAGACGGAAGAATTTTATGTTAGTATTGTACGAATATTATGTAAGAAAGTTGGTGTAATTATAATTCGTGGTTTATAATTACACGAACTTTCTTACATAATATTCGTACTAACATAAAATTCTTCTTCGTATTAACATAGAATGCTCCTTCCCATTTATGTTTTATGTTATATTGAGCCACCTGTAATAACTATTGTTAAATTTTTGATATGGTTTTATATATAACTACTTTTATGTGAGTAGTTATATTTAGCCATTTAACTCGGTGAAGAAGTTTCTCACGTATGAATTAAATATGAAATTTAAATATATGTATACGTGTGTGTGTATATATATATATATATATATAACCTGCGATTAGTCTAATAAAGGGCTGTATACAGACGCAATGTCGGATAAAAATAAAAATAAAAAGGATTCGTGTATATCGATCTCATGTACATGCTTGTTGACTCCTGTTTCTTAGACGTAACGTTAATATGGAACTTCCTTCAGTCTTACACGCATGCTCGGTGATTATGAAGGTAGTGAAAGTACCGAGGGAGGGATGAGGACGCATGATGTGACGATTCGTTAGTGCGTTAATAACTCGCGAGCATCGTGTAATTGGAATGCATTAATAAACGTGAATTCCAGTGAAAACGCCGGAGTGCGGGGAAGCGTGGATGAATTTTTTGTACCCTCCTTGTCGCGCCACGGCATACTTTCAATCGCGTGTTTGCGCGCACGCGCGCCAAGTAACGTTAGAACCTCACTGCGGAAACATAATGTCTCGCATATTTGGAAATTTTGTCGAGTCGCCAAATGATTTTTTTCATTCGAGAGAAAGCCCGTCGTATACTCTCGGTGAAACCTTTCGACCACGTGCGGAACGACACAACGTCGCAATTTATCCTTATTTTCACGTTTTGTGTGTCATATCACTGTCCGTTTCGTATGACAGCGTATTATTTAGTGGCACAGAATCCGCGAATCTCATTCGTGCTGCAGTCCGCGCTGTCGCTGTAATTAAGCGTTCCTAATTCTAACCTTCAATACGATTAATCACAATGGAAAAGCGAAAGTTTTTCTATTTAGCGAAACTCTTAAGCTAATTGCACATGATGAGGTATAATAAACCGCAGTAATTGATATCAGATTGATTCATTAATCAATCACGAATTAATCCTTAGCTGAAAATATATCTCCGTGTATATTTATTTTAGATAAATCAACTAAATCACGTAGGAGGAACAATTCATGATATAAAAGAGTAATTGATCTATTAATTAGATAATAATAATCTTTTTTACAATATAGAACAGATGAAGCGATATAAAAGAGATGTGCGATCTTTTAAGCGATGCTTAAATCGATAATTTGTCCTACGTCTGACAGACGTATATTTCTAGTCTCAAAGGATTACGTCTTAAGAATGTCGCACATGCGCTTAAAGGGGGTCGTCGTCGTCGTCGTCGTCGAAAAGCGTGTTATCTACGATCTGTGATCTATCTCGTGTCATCTACCTAGACCTCACATATTTTCTTGCGCGTTGACGTAGCCGCTCTTCCCACATTTAGATACACGTCGTCGAGTGTATCGAGATCGAGGCCGATGGAAAAGTCGACGGATCTCTCTTAAGAAGGTCGATGGGTGAACGCCATGGACTTGGAGTATAAAGAAAGAACGAAAGAGAGGAATTAATCGCACGTAAGAGTAACGAGAGCCGCGTGTGTACCTATACATATATTTCGTGTGTACAACACGCGCGTGAATATGCACACCTGCGTCCTGCACCTGTCGATCGATTGTGCCGGGAGACATCGACAGTCGATACGATGATCGGCAAGATTAGATCCTGAGGCGCGCGCGTTCGCGGATTCGTCCGTTTTGTCGCGATTTAGAAATCTCTCGTCGCCATTTAGAGCAAGTTGCCCGCGTGTCGTATATCCGTAAAATTGATGGCGGGCACTAGTACGAGTGACTATATATACTGGAAAGGGCGTTTCCGACGACCGGTCTCGCATATCCTAATAGTGCGATGAAAGCACTTGATCGTCCGCGTATTACGCCTGCACGGTTCGGGCACCGCGGATTTCTTCCACTCTGCCAAACGTCTCTCTCGAGAGCCGCGTCGGTCGTCCACTCCCGTTTGTGAATCTCGCTTTACGAGCGGGCTACTTGCGCAGACAAGCGTAATTTCATTATTCGCGCTCTGCTCATTAGTCGCGGAAATAGTCGGACGAGCGCGATTATATCGGCTCTCTAGATTCGTTCGAATTGCGGGCGCACGGTATATACCTACCTACGCTCTTCTCCGTATAACATTTACAACGGCAAGACAAGAGACCGGACGTTCAGAATTGGTATCTCACGAATCGTAGATGTGGAATGCGTGACGTATCGTATAAAAAATAAAAAGAAAAAAAAATACGTACTTTCGAAGCATTACAAACGAAAAATACGCATAGCTTTTCTAGAAGAGACGTCGGGGAACAATAGCGGATAACAATAGTGTAGATTTCTTCAAGTACTAAGATCGTTCGCTCTCCATGGGCCGATGGCTGCGGCCGATCCCAATCTCTGATCGTGATCGCTTGCTACAGGGGATAAAAGTGACCTACTTTAACACCTCGTGTATGTATCGTCGCGAGTGGCCGCGGCAACGCCGACGGATATGATTTCTCGTGCGGCAATAGGGTGTTATATCCCGAGGAAATTTTGTCTCTTTATTTTATTTTCTCACAACATGATGAATTGTGCGAAATTTTCGTGCAGTCTATTCGTGTGCGTCAATACATTTTTTTCCTTTCCTTATATAAATTACAGCAATTAGCTTATTATATATATATATATATATACACAACATATACAATATATATATATATACAACGAAAATTATATAGCAGTCACTTTATCATATTTTCGCTCATATTAATAATTTATTGAAAATTTCATTTCAATTTAGTATTCTGTCTTATAATAACACAAAATTAAGAAAGTTTTCTCATTATTAAAAAATATTTTATGTTTTTTACGATAAATATCATTTTACTCATAAATTTTTAACACATACAATAATATAAAAGAATAGCTCTATAATGTATTAATAATTTTTTGTATAAAAAATACACGAGACGTTGCAATTCTTTTGTCCTCGATTCTAATTGTATTAATAATAATGTCAAATAAAAAATTATATGTGAGAAATCTTTTCTACGATTAAATAAGAAATGTATATTTGAGTTTAACGGCAGATAATGATACCCTGAGGCTGCTGCAAATGAATTTTCGCATCAAAGCCATCAAAGGCGAGGCAAATATCGAACCACCTAGAAATCGACTTTCAATCGGCACACATTTCTCGTTAGCCACCTATATATTTCGGAGGTTTCAATCAACGGTACGCTAATGATTCTCCTTGTTTCGAATAAAATCTGTGCCTTGAAATTAATAGAAAATTCTAGTACAACAACGCTTTTTCCATATATTCCCGTTATAAAGGCTTTCCGAGTTGAACTCTTAATACGCAATGTGTAATTATAATTGTAAGTGATATTTCGAGAAACGCGAGTAACTTCAATGTTAGGATCCCACAAATAATCATTAAAATATAACCAACCAGGTTATGGCGTTTCGATCTTTTAATTAGCTGCGTCGTACCGTCGAAAGAAGCGTCTATTAAAATTAATGAAATACGGTGCTATTTCTCGGTGATCTCGCAGTGGTAAATGTTTCCGGCCACTAAATTTTATTGCACTCGATTTCGGGGACAGAGTGGACCACCTCGAAACCGCGTTAACGAGTCGAGTTGCGCGATTGACATACATTTGTACCTTCGCGAGCATTTTACTCACCAATTAAACAGCTCGTTCGTTATCTGTCGAAAAACTAATTACCTACAGTGTATAATTACACGAAAAGAAAGCTCCCTACAGTGTATGAAACATATATGCAATGCTATTACAAAATCGTGAAGATTCCTATAGGAAAAATTTGATTCCGAGAGCATTATATTATCGAATTAGCTCTTTTGTAAAGAACTGATTAATTTTCAGAAATATTTTTCTTAGATATTTTAAGAAATATGCAATTATGAAGCATAAAACATTTGGTATAAAATACAATATATAAAATTTAATTTTCGTAAAAGTCCATCGAAATTAAATATTTTTATCAAGAAACTCACTTTTTCTCTTTAATATTATTAAAAATGAATACAGTGTAAAGTAAACTATTATACCATGTCATTTCAAATATTAAAAGTTATTTTTTGATTTTTCCTCTCTCTATCGATGTATCAAAGTGCTTACATGTTGCACGATTTAATTGACGCTTCGGTGAAGCTTGACGTAATCATGCAGAGATAGGGATTAATGGATCCGATCGTTTAGTTTCTTTTGTAGAATTAGCACGGTATATAAAGCATCGACCTTTATGCATCGTTGTGCATCGCTAATGAAGAGCTTTCACGGAAGTTCCCTCCTTCTGTAATGCGCGCGTTAATTCCAATTTATTTATAATTACAGTCGTGAAAAATTATAACCGCCATAAAGGAAAGCTTTATAGCGTCGTTACATATTACACGTGCGCGACGATGCAACTAACAACGTAATGCTAACGTGGATAAATGTCTGATGGGTTTCCCCTCTCGTTTTCCATTACACAAGTTGCTCTGTACACCTAGCAGAGATTCAAGTGTCTGTTATTAATTGAACGTGGGAGAAAGAAGGTACGCAGAAAAAGAAAGAACAGAGATAGTCGCGTATTTACTACCATAATAGTTTAGTATTGCACGAAAATGTCTATTGACTCAACAATGACAATAAATGCTGCATTGTACGTCACGTTCATAGTCTTTAGGTCAAGCACACATACCATAGACGAGTAAGACCGCGAAATACCCAGACAGCGCACAGAATATTTATGATAAATATTTATTGTATTAATATTAATTTTTTGAAATGTTATATAGACATTTCACACATATTTTATATAAAGCTTCATTCGAAATATTATTAAAATATATAGACTAAATATTTTATGTAATATTTATGATAAATATAAATAAATATTTCTAATAAGTATGTCTTACTTTTGAATTATAATGTCTCATTAAGTATTTTCATAGCATTTATTATAACATTTAATATTTCATAACATTTATAATAAATATTTATGTGCAATATCTAAGACTACAAAAATATTTACAAGATATTTACAAAATAAATCTTATAAATATTTATAAATATTTTGTAAATATTTTGTTAATATTGTGTGCTGTCTGGGTAAGAGCAAATATCTCGATATCTCTCATTCGAGTAATCTCCATTTGCTTATCAAACTCCACTCTTTACCGAATCATGTTTTGCGAACTCTATGAATGATTCTAAAATAGGCCGTTCAATTTTGTGAACATAAAAGAAAGGCAACTGCAGAAATGCAATCAAATCGCGATTACATATCGCGAATTAGCTTCATCTCGTGAAAACGATAGCAATAACATTTCGTCATTAGTGAATAACAGCAGGAGGAAGATTTCTTATAATCTGTATTCTTCCATTCCGCAGTTCGAGTGTACATTAACGGCTTGTTAATCGACATAGCTTTCGCGCTCGCGATTCGAGAAAGCGTATACAAATGGTACATTGTGATGTCCCATTTCGTTTCCGACTTTCCGAGACGATTCTGCGGTTATCCCTTGATTTTTGGGTCGGGCGATATAGAGGACAAATCTTTTATGGCTCAGGGACCGTGACGGCGAAACGCTCTAACGGATTCGTTGCGAGGAGAGGAGACCCAAATCCATCGCGAACAAAAGCAGCTCTAATTTGTTCCGAACCGGCACGCTTGTAATTCGAAACTAGAGCGAAATAGTGATGCGCAAGTGAATGCTCCTGCGAGCTATATTCGCAACGCGAAACAATTGATCAAGTTTCGTTTCTAACGGCACTGATAGCATCAGCGACTTTCGACGAAAGCGAAATCACGCGATAGTCTGCCTTTAGGATTAAAATCTCGAAAGCTTACAGTTGACATTTAAAATAATCTTATTGGTATAATATGTAAAGATTTGTAAACCGTTATGTCAGTTGCTTCTTCTGTATTTTAATGTAAATAAGTTCCATCGAAAAATGTGATTCATAACTGAATCGAATGAAAATTTATACGATACGTACAGAATATAGTTCTCACAAAAGGATTTAGCGACTGTTTTAATTATTTTTTAATACGATAATTATATTATAATTTATTAATATACAACATAAAAGAAAATATAAAAAATTCATCGTTGAATATTTTACGAAACACACTGAGAGAAAAGATTTTGTTATAGGAACAAATCAAGGGAAAGCAAATGTGATATTTGTTAAAAGAACAATCGATTTGTTACTATTGCAAATTAATTCGTCAATGCAACAAATAATCAATAGTATAGCTAGCAAATAAGAGGCTCATATATATATAAAAGTCGTAGACGGTTGCAGGGTCTCAAATCGTAAGAAATTGATTAATTCTAGTCAAGTATTCTCCCTATATTTGACTGTGCTTGGTCGGTTTCCTACAACTTAAGACTCCACGATCATCTACGAATTCTATGTAAACGAGCTAAAGTCTATCCAAAAGATAGGTTAGATTCTATATAGTTTGTTTCTGTTACTAATAATTGGTTGGTATAGCAGACTAGCAACAATCACAACAATATAATTTTTGTTGTTACATATTTACCGATCACCGGTTAAAGGTATACTGGTTGCTTGCTAAATTAACAAAATCCTTTCTCTCAGTGCAGATGCAAATATTATGATAAAAGAAAAAATTAGAATTAATTTTTTTTAATAAAGTTAAAAAAATTATAAATTGATGTTGCGCGTAAACAAGTTGTAATAATTATATATAGTACGTATATACCATAAAACAAAACAAAACAAAAAAAATATATTGAAGCGTTATTATTATAATCTCTTTATTGACTATTAATTTGTGATTTTATTTGTATCTCGGTACAACGAAGAAAATGATAGAGAAATCTTGACGATCCTGCTTTAATTTATGAAAAATAAATAATTAAAAAAAAGATAATTAAATAAACAATGATTAAAAAAATAATTAAAAAAATTTTGAATAAGTAAGACTCTCTCTTTTTTCCTGGAGTTTATGCGAAGTTTACGTTTAGTCAAGGAATGCATTTCAATCTGAGGGTGAGAGAAGACCGGGACACCTACGACATATTTGAATCGACATAAGGTGGAAGGTGTTTAGGAGTCGCGCGACTAATCAGTGAAAGTGGCGCGTTCGATCACGGCAAGTGCAGTTACGGTTATTTTAAGAAGGAATCAGCTTGACCCAATTCACACGGGGGATTCCGCTACGGAACACTGCGGACTAATCGCCGGTGAGCGTTCGCCAGATTGACTAATGCGATCCGCGAAAATCCCCCGTGCATTCTCATACGTTTGTTATTGTACAGCTTCCTCTAAGTGGATTACGTTTCTTTCGTCTTCCTTTAGAGTGGCACACTTTACGCCAATTGATAATCATTTTATTACGAACCGCAAATCGGCAAAGAGGACGAAGCCAATTCACATTCTTCTCTCTATCTCTTCTACTTTCCCTTACTATCGCAGACGAATATCTGAAAGACGTCTTTCAAGAATATTTCAAAGTACGCAAGAGGAACTCTACACATTTCTTTTAGACTTCTATATTATATAAGATGACGTTTTCCAAAAAGAGAGAGAGGAAAAGACTTAAGTTTGTGGAAAATATCACACAGTTATTGTAGTAGCAAAATAATTAATTTTAAAAAATATATTTCAGAAAAAATTAATAAAAAAACTGTCGATTCAAAAATTAATAAGAAAATTATTAAGAAGAAAACATATCGATTCAAAATATTTGATCAATGAATAACGTATAAATATTTTCATTTAAATTAATCGATTTTCAAAATTTAAAAATCATTCTTCAACGAAAGCTTTAATTTGGAAATTTAACTCGTTATTTATAAGAAAATTTTAATAACAGTTTTTGCTCGCAAAAAAAAAGACAAATGTAATTAGATTTTTGTACCTGGCGAATATATATATAGGGATGTCTATATTCAAAAATGCTCGATCGCATGATATCGCATGAGACTTTCTAACAACATTAACCTCCGGCTATTGATTATATTGTTTTCGATCTAGCGCGTTCGCCTACTTCTGAAAGCGTCGATAATTCTTGTATTAGCAGTCGTGTATCGATCGTTACGATCGATCATCCATTCCGGAGACTAATTTCATCTGCGAGGATGCAAGTGTATTAACGCTTAAAATTGCTTTCGCGCGAGGTGCGGTGAGAGACTTTCTATCGATACCGCGAAATTAAAACTTTCTAATGTTTTACATGTTTCGTCGAATCATCGGATCATTGCGTGATTCATTGCACATGATCGTAAGTTATTTTATGATAAAGCATTATATCACAAACGAACGATTTATTAGTTGCTTTCGAATATATCTTTGATATATGGAATAATCTCTTTAGTAAAAAATTTTAATATTTTCTGACAATTAACTGCCTCCGTTTATTTTATTGCTTCATCGTTAAAAAATGAGAGAATTATTTATTCTTATATTAGTCACCGCATTAAGTACAAGTGTGTACATGTGCACATACACAAGTGTGATAAATCCGCTATAATCGAATGTTGCCATCGCATTACCATATAACTCATTCGTTTGTGAATTTTAATCTGCTCTGACACCTGTCAGCTCCGAATGAAGCACCACCGAACGTTTCAACCCTCTCTCTCTCTCTCTCTCTCTCTTCTATTCGTAACCGGATCTCTGTTGGTACCCAATACTACGATAAAAAAAATGGACTCACCAATTTCGAAGCTAGTCGTTCCTCACAGTGCACCACCGCCTGTACCGCAAGACATTCGATCGATCGTCATACCCAGTCCATCGCTCTCTCTCTCTCTCTCTCTCTCTCTCTCTCTCTCGGATCGTTCTTACGAATACGAAACCGCATTCACACATTCGGGTCTGATGGTCTGATGGAAATTGATCGCGTAAGCGCACGCGGTGCACATCGCACGTCTTGATCAGATGCGGACGCGATATTCGATCGCGATCGTTAAACACAGATCGCGAAAAGAAGAAGGTTTCTCCCTAAAGGGGGAAGAAAGGGGAGAAATCGATCTTACGAATACGGTGTGATGTGTGTGTCCAATCCAACCGAATCCAACGTCGCCCCGCTCGTTCAACGTCGGGAGGCGACAGCAACGCGGCCGATCGAAATATCTTCATTCGCAGTCGTCGAATCTTTCGTCACGTTTTCGCAATTAGCACTTGACCTCGCGTTCGTCATTCTATCTTTTCTTTTCGAAAAGAAACGCGACGTGGCCGCAAAGGTCCCCGCGCGCACTTTTCTTGTGTTCCTCGTGCTCGGCCTCGGCCTCGGCTCGGCTCGGCTCGGCTCGGCTCGGCGTGCACGCGGTTCGACTACCGGTCGCGCTTTGAGGTCTGAGCCCTGAGGATCGCCTCATTGCGTCCAGCGTGGACGAGGAAGCCGAGAGAGAGAGGTAGTAGGGGGAGACCAGAGTCTCGTGCCAACCGCCACTGCAACAACCATGAACCACGTGTCGTCTCCCGCCAGGATTCCACGAGATGCGGATCCCCGGCATGGCCGCGCCGGATGCGATTGGACACGACCGAGAATCGCGCCGATCGCGCGGTGCTCATGCCGTGCTCGTGGGGGAGAAACTATGCGTTTTTCACGCACTTTTCCGTAACGCGCTAACAAATTTCCCTGCGACAGCCGTAGCGAGTTCTTAAGACAGTTCAGACACCGTGCCAGTAGAATTTCGATTCGTAACTAAGTAAGTACGTTAAATATGAATTTTGATGTTCGCTGAAACCGGTTGATCGGTATCTTCATTCGTAACGGTAATGTCTACCTCGGATTGATCAAAATGATAAATTTAAGCTTCGTAAGAATTGAGGATTGAGGTATTATTACCTCTCGAGGTGTACCGAGAGAAGAAAGTTCTGCCTTCTCGGATACGCGACTATGGCCGATTGGATTAAAATCATTGTGCGTGAAGGAGTAGACGATATAGGATAATGCTAATCACTCGTAACAACGAGTCTGAACAAACTACTTAGACAAAAAAAAACCTAGTTTTCTAAGATAATGCGCTCGAGTCGTTTTACGTAACGAGTGAAAATGAGCTTTCCCTCCGTTCTCGACACCATTTGGTCACCAACTCTGTCATCTTCGTGCATTTCGCGTCGCACGTGGAAAATTCACTTATCGGAATGCCTCCATTTCTCTCTTCGAAACGAGGCTCTACGTCGGAAAACGACGGCCTCGACGGTGTCGGTGAAACTCATCCATTAGACATTTTTCTCGATTACTTGTTAGACGGGGATAATTAATGGAAAAAATCGTTAGCGCCGCCATAGCCAAATGTAAGAGCGCGAGATAATATATGGAATACTGGGAAATTTTTTTTTTCTTTCTCGCGTTTTCAGTTCAAATTACCGGCGCGGCGCGTATATGAAACGCCTGGATTCCTTTCGCTCGTATACTTACGTGCGCACTCGTCTCTCGTCTCGCAATCAATCTAGCCAGCAACGCCAGAGAAGAATCAATGTGATACGCGCGACGTAAGGAGAGATAATGGATATATTTACGCGTATATATGCTTGTAGGTGCAGTACGCGCGTAATTGCTAGGCAACAACACCGTCCCTCTCGCTTTTCGACGAAGTGGGTCGTCCTTCTGAAGAGAACAGTCAGCGACGGGTCGATGATCGAGAGAGAAAGAGATAAAGAGAGTCTGAGAGAGAGAGAGAGAGAGACCACTTCTTTTTCTTTCTTATCTGCTAACCACTCCACTTCCGCATCAATCGTTTTCCACGAGTCTCGCCACGAATGATCCTCTTAATTTGGTGAGAAAAACACCGGTATGAAACCACAAGATATTTTATCGATCAGATTGCGAGATGAAGTTACTAGAAACACTATAGGTAACAATCATCATTCGAGCCTCGTGCGTCCGAGCAGTATTCACGCACAAAATTGTATGCGCATAAATTACATCGCGTGCGCGATAAGAAGAGCTTGATAAATCATTTTCATCAAATTAACACAATTTCGTGGTAGCCATATAATTTTACCGTCGTGTCAATCTTTTTTCACGATCCTCCTCTGTGGACGGATACCTGACTTTGTGTTTCTTAGGGACGCGTATTACACTTATATTATGCATTATGCAGCGAATCTTCGGCCATTTAATATATTATGTAGAAAGCAGAGATATATATCAATAGTTATATATAAATGATATATATATTATAAATGAACCGTTAAATATCTTTTATAATTTTTAATCAAAACTACTCGTACTCGTGTTACTTTTCAGTTTCAAATACATCGTAGCCTAGCATTAATGCGGAATTTATTCCTTTTAAATAAAGCTTATACTAGAAGAAGAAAAAATTTATTTGAACAACAAATTAGATTCCTATCCGTTAAAAAAATGTCAAGTAACTCGTACGAGCGGTATACTATGGTTCATATGTCTATGGATTATCCAGAAGCACAAGATAACTGTCCTTTTACGTTTATTGCCGACGAGCTAACGAGAATGTTATTTTTATTTTGCCGTAATAATAAACGTCGTGCAATTAATCAAGCTGACTCATGACAGGATTCAAAACTGCTAACAGGATAACGTGACAATCACATTCCACACAAGTTGGTCATCTCAATTAAATGAACATAAAGGATTTTTTTAATATAATATTGTAATAAAATTTTGCAACAAAATCTTCTGATATAAAATCTATAATTCTAATCACATAGTTTTAAGGTAGAGATAACAATATGTTTATAACTTTACATGCAACTTAGATAGCACACATAATATATATTTATGAAATATTTACAAAATATTTATAAATATTTATAAGATTTATTTTAAACATTTTGTAAATATTTTTGTAGTCTTAATTGCACAGATCATAAATATTTATTATAAATGTTATGAAATATATATTGTAAATGTTATAATAAATGCTTGAAAATACTTAATGAGACATTATAATCCAAGTAAAACATACTTGTTAAGAAATAGTTATTTATATTTATCATAAATATTACATAAAGTATTTAGTCTATATTTTAATAATATTTCGAATAAAGCTTTATATAAAATATGTATGAAGTACATATATATAACATTTCAAAAAATAAATATTAATAAATGTTTATCATAAATTAATATTCTATGCTGTCTGGGAATATATTTAAAGAGTTTGAAACGTATACACAGATACAAAATCTAGATTAAAATATACACATACATCAAAATAAGTGTATATAAACCACTACAAACGACGTATAAAGTTATAAAAGAAATTTATAATTAAAAATCTGCAAATTACAGGTCTAAAGAAGACTTTAATTATCGGTTTGATTATATTTATTGGTTAAGTTAAGTATTTATTGCAACTCAATTCGCTTTCATTAGAAAATAAGATTCAGCTTCATCTTATTGCTTATAATAACGCTAAACGAGGTCACACATTGGAAAGGAGTATTACGGATCAGTGATTTGGACAGTCAGAGGTTTCGGGAACGGAAGGAAAATACGGATTTTGACGAGTTCATGACAAGACTAATTGGATTAATAGAAATAAATGTGTAACAATCGTGATTAAATAATTTTTGTATATTGTGCAGCTATATGCACGTATATGGATGTATACATAGATACATATATATACGTACGTGTATATGAATACCTACCAGTAATAACGACAAAATAACTACACAGTAAAAAAATTGGTGTTAAATTTAATACATTTCACATGTCCCAAATGGTCCATTCAAATTTTTGTGTTAATTTAACATAAGATGAATATGTTAGAAACTAACACAAATATTATCTGAAAAATTAACTCAAGGAACGTAATACTTTGACACAATTTAAAAACAAATTTTATATTAAATAAATTAAATTAACACATTTATAATGTTAAATTTGATGCTGAAATTAGATGCTATTTTTACATTTTTAGTTTAGACGGTGCGTCTGTGATATTTAACATATGCAATATGTAGATTTAACAGATATTTACTGTTACAAAGAGAAAATAACACAAAATATCTGTACTTTTTTACATATAAAATATGTAACTAGTTGTATACTAGTAGAACATGTTTCTACGATAAAATTAACATTTATAATGTATTAAATCAACACATACATTTTATTCATTTATTCTTAGAACTTATGTTTTAATTAAGACTACATTATTTTTGTGTTATTTGTTTACTTACCTATAAATTGTGTTATTTTGACACTGAAAAGTGTTAAATTTAAATTTAACACAAAATATTCAAATAACACAATTATATTATGTTAAATTAAAATTCGAATATGTTAAAAATTTAACACAAAATTTTAACAAGGATTTGAGTGGACCGTTTCTAACACATACAAAATGTTGTTTACTGTGTATATTAATTACTACATTTTACATTAAAATAAAAGGTTAAATATTATTTTATATTGTTATTACTGCGAATAATATATATTTAATAAAATAATAAAAAAAAGAGAAATAATAGTTTTGGGAAGTTGAACGAAGTGGCATATATATATATATATATATATATATAATTTCGGACGTACTAAAAGAAAAACAAGTTTTTTGATATCATTAATTATATTGTATATACGTAATGCATCGAATAAGCCAAGAAATTCTGCCAATAATATACGGTACAATTTGATAAAAACGATAAAATGTAGAAAGTATAGAAGAGACGTAGCTGTATCATCGCGTAGCATTCTCTGCAGAATATCTCTCTCTCTCTCTCTCTCTCTCTCTCTCTCTCTCTCTCGTCGGAAGAAAAATTAACAATAGAAATGCTCTAGGTGATTAGTAACTCAATTTAGAATGAAGGGTGTTTAATCGTGAGTGAAATTTCTACAAGCCTTTTATTTTCAAATGCCTAGAGGCGTTCACTCGCCGCTAATTAATCGACAATTGTAACCGAAGTAGCTTTAACAAACGTGAGGACTTCCTCTCCTTGCCGTCGACAATAACCCCTTTGCCCGTGAAAACGCCTGCGTTAATTAGCGCGTTCGCGCGTGCACACGTGTATGTCTTTGTGTTAAATACTTGGACTAATTACGCACAAGGCAAGCTGAGATGTATCGTTGAGCTAGATCCCGGCAACTAGCGGGAAAGGCTCGTGTATATAAAATGCTTTGCGATTCAGACTGGAAATGCATATAAATGTCTGATGAAACTGAGATTTTTCCAGATTTTGTAAACAGATTATCGCGCTGCTGCCCCTTTAATTACGCGGTGACACGATTAATTAAGAGACGGATGGTCGAGATATTGTTAACGTACCCGTTCATAAGCCGTTTCAAGAAGGACTATCGCCTGACGAACGTTTCGTTTGTCCGAGACCGCAAAATGATCGCTACGCTCCGAAAACTTGTTGTAAATTGGTCCGATTGTGCGCGATGATATGCATAACGGAACATAAATCGTAAAATCCAATTTGAATTCGAAACCGCAGGCATACGATTAACGCAATACATCCACCGAGTCCCTCCTCCTGGCCAGATCGAAGGATCGCCTCATTTTGGATGCGTCCGTTGCCCCGTGAGATGCATGCACCCCGAATGATTAGCCCCGTAGTCCGATCTTACCATGTCGATGACTTAGAAAGGTTCCCTACTTCCCGGCCCTCTTCCCTTTCCTCGGCCCGGCTGTTCACTGATAAATGCCCTAAATTACTGGTTAGACTGGTATCGGGCTCGTTAATTGCCGCTCGTTATAAGGGCAACGTGCTCAGAAGATATAAAAGAAGGATTTTTAACAACGCGGCGAAATCACAACACATACCGCTAACGATACACACCCTTGCCTACCTACAAGATTTCTACACTCGGGATACTTTCGACACGGCGGACGAGTAATGGCGATCGTCGACTATGCATAATAATACACCGTATGGGACAATCGCGCGGTCCTTTATTTTCTCGTAAAGCCAACGACTATCGAAACGGGGCCCCGCAGTACTACTGCCGTCGTTTTCGACGGCAAATATATCGGCATACACATCTGCGCGATATTGCTGGTTCTGGCGACATTTACTGGCAGCTTTATAGTTATCGATTCCGACGGGTAGAAACGAAGGTTTCTCGAGTGACCGAAACCGAGACGCATTGTCAGCTCGAGACAATACTTGTGTTTCTGCAGGGTTTATGGACCAGGGATGAGTTTTTAAAACGCTCATTGAGTTTAATAATGGTAATTTCAAACACGTTTTGTTTCGAAATCTCTTTTCAAGATCTCACGGGGCAACGGACGCATCCAAAATGAGGCGATCCTTCGATCTGGCCAGAAGAAGGGACTCGGTGGATGTATTGCGACGCGCTGGTTTCTCTCTCATTCTTCGTCCATTTCAGCTTCCTTCATCATTAAAAACAGAATGCAATAACCGATCTTGGAACATCATCTGCGATATATAATACGGAAACGTCGACGAATCTTACGATAAGCAAGGTAACGTTAAATGACGTTCTAAACGTCAATAAAACGTTATTAAAACGTCATCTTGCTATACTTCGGAATATTTATTCCTCTCACGTCGACTGCAAAATAAAAGGTTAATTTTTATTACTTGTGTTACGAAAACGCAAATGATTTGAATTTTTCTAAAAACTTGAAATCGAAGCTACATTTCATATGTTAAAAAAGCTAATGCGACAATTATGTGAATAGAATGTTCAATTTATTATACTATAAATAAACACACACACACACAACAGATTTTTTTTATAGAATTCTATTTATAATTTGATTTGCTGCATATTTTGAGATATATGTATGTACACTTTAATACATGTGTTTCTGATTCTCTTTAAACGTTTCTTACATAGTATACAAAATTATAAGTCTGTCTTGAATCCCGACACAAATCGTCTAAATGGGCTTAACACGAAACGCGAGGTGAGAAACGGAGGGCAGAAAAAATTAGCACATCGCTATTTTCTCGCACTTTCGTCACAATGTAAGAACTGTTAATAACATTTTGTATGCTACTAACTGAGAAAATCCGACAGCAAATTAAGGTACAAGAGAAGGAAAAACATTACAAGAAGTCTTACGTTCTGAACACGTTGTGTTCAACAGTCACGTAAAACCAGTTGGATTGATTCGATATCGGGTCTTCTGGCCCATTCATCGTATTCTCGGGCCAAAGAAGTGGGTCGGTTCGCGGTATCCAATCTGTAGGGGCAACATACGTCTTGTTACAATAACGAGTCTGGCTTTATTTATAACAGAATAACTGTGCCGGATCGAGCTTTGCGCCGCGTTTGATCCTCTTCTCGTCCAGTATCAAATTTAGGAACACTTCCCATTTTTGCTGTACCTTTCCAAGGGGAAAATATTCAGTTACAAACGAAAGGAGATAAATGTCTAACTCACAATTTCTATAGTAGTTCATGTAAACAGCAAAACTGTTGATTTAGAAAATATCGCATTAGGCTACTTAAATAATAGAAATTGTGGGATAGGCACCTTTGGCATTTAGGTTGCATCAACTGTAAGCAAATAAGCTGTATTTGTTCTCAATTCATATTCTCCTTTTATGGATTATAATACTTATTCATCTAATCTAGAGAAAGGAAGAGAATTTATCTAATCGTATCTAGCGTTAAATTGCATCGACGTGACTGGTCCCTAGCTAACTGAGAATGACACGCCGAAAGAGGTCTTCTATAACAGGTAGCATCAGCTACTGGGTTACGATATGCAATTTTGTATCGACGATGCGCTCCGATGACGACTTCTCCCCGGTACAGTGCTTGCACTGCTAATTCTAAATCGTTGATACATATATCCCATCGCATCGCTCCGCGCCACGTCGTTTCGCTCTCGAGGCTCAATTAGAGACGTACGGATATATCATCGTGTGGCCAATTAAAATGTAGGAAACGAGAGAAGCTGCCGTTCTCCGTTCCGTTCTGTAAAGCCGCGGCATTGGGCCGTTCAGTAACTAATGTACGACATTCGGCTCTCCGCTCTTAATTCGTTCTCCGAGATCTGTCGATTTCTTTATTTTAAGAAAGCTATACATATATAAGTTTTCTCTCTCTCTCTCTCTCTCTCCTCATTGGCGAGCCGTTATTCCTCGGATTCCTTGATCCACCGTTAATGCACCGGAATTTCGGGACGAGCTAAAAGAGCCGCGGAACATGACAAACTTTAAGGCCATTGCCGGCCTCATCATGCTCATCCGGTCGAAAATAATTCATGTCCTTGATTATCTACGTGCTTTAAGGAGGAAACGCGGTGTTTCTAAAGACTACAATTTTCGTTACAGCTGACAATTAAATACACTTATGCCCGTTTCCACCAATGTAGTTTAACTTTACGTAATCTTGGTTCAACTTACTCTTCGTCTTTTTCTAGTTCAAAAGATTAGAAAAAGACGAAGAGTAAGTTAAACCGAGATTAAAGTTATTCTACGTTGGTGGAAATGGGCATTAAGCAATTACAATGAGATTTTAAAGCTTAAAATTTAAACTTTTAAGCCATATTTAGAAAATTCCTTTTGAATCTAAAAATATGAAATTTTCCGATAACTGCCATTTACAGGTTCAACGTAGGAACTCACTTCATTAGATTAGAACCTATTATAAATTTCTAGAGTCTACGTCAGGCCTGCAATCGAGTTGCACATTTCGACCGATTTTACTTATCGTCATTATCACTCTTTTTGTTTTATAGCATTTAGATCACGCGCGGAGACATCAAACGCTCGAACTTAGGGATGATATTAGCCATAACTCATACAGGGCACTATAGGGCTATAGGACTCTGAAACATATTGTCTCGCATTCACTGTTTACAAATTTTTATTATTGTCATTATAATTATAATTATTATTATGATGTTAGAAACTCAATTTATTATGTTAAAAATGATTTTTGAAATATTTTTTTCAGCGTGCAAACGTTTATTAACATACGTGTTCCATTTTGAAATGTTACTTTTGAATTTCTAACATAATAATAATATGGCAATGTGACGCAATATGTTTCAAGGTCTTACAGCCCTGTACGATTTACTAATATCATCCCTGAGTATGAGCGTTTTATGTCTCTGCGCGTAGTCTAAATCCTATGAAACAAAAGGAGTGGGGATGATGATAAGCAACATCGGTCGAAATGTGCAACTCGGCTGCAGGCCTGGTCTACGTCGTAAAACTAAAGTTCAAAGTACGAGCAAAATTTCGACTCGGGATTGTAAGTAAGAAATTGATCAGTCGATTGTTTCCTTAATATTCAATCGCAATCGGTTTTAATTCCTTACAGCTTAAGATTTTACGATTTAAAATCTCATTATAGACGTTGTTTTACGTATTTGCGGCAGTACAAATTTATAAAGCGTCATATTTAATTTATAAAATCGAAAAGTCTATAATGGAGAAAAATGGGACGCGAGTCGTTTCACCGAAGTCAATTGGCTAGTATTAGCTAAGTGCCGTACACGGGTAACCTGCAATCTTTAAATATTTTATCTAAACAAGAAAACATGGGTTTGGCAAGTATGATTCTGGGTCAGTCAAATATTGAGTAGCGATATAGACAGCAGCGCGAGCTGTTCAATCGTCAGCTGCAAAGAAGATCCGAATCTCAGTCTTTAGAGATTCTGGTTAACGATGATCACGCACTTGCGACTTTAATGGTCCTGTGATATCTCCTCGGAATACGTGCGTGATGAGGACGCTCGCTAAAATAAAGTAAGAAGCGAAAGTCACTCGTGCACGCGCGCGCGCAAACGTATTCTCGACAATAAAATCGAGAGTCCGCCGGATATGAATTTTCGTCGTTTTACGTAACGGCATTGAAAGAGCTATTAGAAGTAGCGTTCCTTGTCGTCGAAAGGACGAAACGGAAGCTACCGGTTCTATTGTTTCGCCACGGTTCACGCGCGTAAACCTACGATCGTCACGGAACGTCGCGCGGGCGTGCGTTTATCGTGTTCGCGAAAACAACCGGATGGTCATCTTGCGAAATAGAGGAAGGAAGAGCGATCCGGATGCTGGCCGGCCGCGGCTGCGGCGCTATCGGATTGTCCACCAACCAGTCTCTCTCGCGTGCAGCGATGCAATTTCGGGGATTGTAGCGCTAAGTGCTGCTCGTTGTAAAAAATACCTGCCCCGAGGAGTGAGCGGTTAACGATACTCTCGCAAATCGTTCGCCGTTTACGCGTGAGAAACGAATGAGGACGAAACTCGAGGCTTGGAGATGCCGGCCAGGTAGACGCGATCATTGAGGATCGGACTCGCGACGCGACGCGACGCGACGCGACGCGACGCGACGTACGGCGACGTTAATTCTAATTTCGCTCTGAAATCTAGAACGTACCCCGCCAGCTCGTAATCTACTTATGTCTCGATGTACAGCTATTGGACAATTTTGCGAGCTTTGATTTAATTACAACTACCGTAGGAGAGAAGGAGACGTATAGTTTCCTCATCAATGCGTGGAACAGTATAGACTTTAATGACGGTTACTTATCCCGATTAATATATTACCCACTTTATACTAGCTCGCCTCACTGCAGCATTCATTTCGAAAATCAGATATTTAGGTTAACGCAGTCATAATTTGATTTTCATGCGCTCGCACATGTTGAGAGAATTGCGCGACGTGGCTGATAGATGTGTTAAATTAATATTAATGATTGAAGAGATACGTCTACGTATCTCGTGTTTCTTCCCGAAAAGAAACGTGCTAACGTTCGCCCGGATACTCGCCGGGATATATTCCGCTGATAACAAATTAATCATACCATATTGCTCGCGAGTTTGAATGAGACGAACTGTCGCTGGCGAAAGCCATGTCTATGCCTATCGTACGTACGTATGTGATGCGCATGTGAGTTAGCGTATAATGACAGCGACAATGGTTGGGTGGTGAAAGTTGCACGCCATCAAGACGGCGCGAGCGAGGCATTCGTTGCACGTCTCGTACTTGCGGCGTGCGGTGTGAGAGAACGAGTATATTTATTTTCTTTCTACAAATCAATATTGGCAAATCCCAACTTCATTCTCCCGCACGGCGCACACGTGTCTATTTTTCATAATATTGATACGCGCGCGTCGGGAGCAACGCCCTCCTCTCATTTTTTTTCATTTTATAGGGCAAGATTAAAGCGCGGAAACGCTATTGTGTATCGATTATGTGATCTGTTCTGCGCTTGAGGGCACAATGTCTCAGGGCACTTAATAAGTTCTTTCCTCTCTGTCTCTATATATCCATCTACTTATCTTTCTCTGAAAATCATCTTCAGCAACGTGACTGCACGATGTGACAACTCTTCAATTATTGTGGCGAAGACCAAATGCCTTGTTTGGCTTTCTCAATTTAATAGAAACCGCACAATTTCACGCGGATAATAGAAATAAGCCGGCAAGATCTAAAAGCCTGACATAAATTGTTTCTGACACGCGCCGATTCGTCAATCCAACAAACCCCGATTCAGTAACAAAATGATCCCCTATTTCGTGATACTCATCGAGAGAATTTACATTAGCAGTTAATATAGAAGCAATCAGACGATATTAGCTGAAAGTCGTTGTGAATACAGTAGCACTTGGAGATAGTGACTACAGCATTCATAGACGACATAAATATAACGACTATTCTAGAGTATCCTTTACTCGATTGGTAATATGTAATGCAATGTCTGAGTAGGTTAATACATCTTGTTACGTGGGTGTTTATATTGCATCGCTCTTGTCATGCTAAAGGAAATAGTACCGTATATATGCGCACGTGCGGATCTATTACGTCTGCTAATAATAGATTGTATGCGCGTCGCATCCTCTGTAGCCAACTTCTTAGAAAGATTAAGTACTGAGAGAATCATATCGAGATATATATTGTACTATATGCTAAAAATGCATGCATATATGTGTCAGTGTGTATAAGAAGTGTGCAAACTGCTGCTTCACGATTCTAACTCTAATCCGCCTGATGTATTCTTCACTGTGATAAAGATCATTAAGTTCGCCCCGTCGCGTCGCGTCGCGTCGCGTCGCGTCGATCCTTTTTGTGCACCTTCCTCTGAGACGACTGTTGTCATTTTCACTCGAGGCCGCCGCGCAAACAACTTGTTCGTAATCATCGTGAGTAGCAGAGGCGGAGATTATTAGCAGCGGAAACAGGCTAACGAAATGGGACGATGACCAAGCACATTTGAGAGATCCGTGGAAGTCGTGGAAGTAGGACGGGCAAAGGGCACATTAGACGATTTTTCGAAGAAGATTCAAGTGCGGCTGCTGGCTGCGAAGGACGGTAAGTAGGTAAGTAGGTGCAAGGAGATGCTTTTTTTTTTTTTTATTATACGTCACCGGGACAGGCGCCTTCGCGAGCGAACAATAGTACATATATCGCGACTCGGGAGCCTCGGTATAATAACGTGTTAATAACGTTTTCCACAATGAATATAAATGTTCGGTTAGCGTTTTATCGTGGTAACAGACTGGACGTTGGGCGTTAGGCCTTAATAGATACAGGTTTCACTCATTAAAGTGAGATTTTCTGTCGTATACACAGAGTGTTGGGCGAAACTCGATTTACGGCATGCCGTTACGTACACTGTTTGTGCATCTACCAGTTGCGCGCACGCGGCGAAACGATGAAGCGTGGATACGATTTTAATTAAGAAAAAAAAAAAAAAAAATAGGAGGGAACTAATTATGTGCATTAACTACGAAGATTGGAAATTATGATAACGTAAACGCGAGTGCACTCGGGATGTAATTATTTCGTAGAACGGTTGTTTAGAGTTTATTTACAGTCGATTAGCGCGTAGCAGCCGCACCCAAAAATTAGTAGAACGCTACTCCACCTGGCATTCTCCGGAAAAAGTATTACGAAACAATGCAAGGCTAAAAGCGTAAAGTTCGTTCGCGATAAATTAATCGACGCTACTTAAAATCACCGTCGCGTTGCGCGTGTCGCGCGCTAACTTTCTCGTAGTACTCGCCGTGCATAAGTTGGCTGAGAAATTGCGACGGGAAAGAATAAACCACCGCGATTTGCTTATGAATGAATCCCGGTAATTAACAGAAATATTAAGTGGCACGGCTTTCCTCGTCACCCAGGGGGTACCGTGCCCGGACGCGTTCCCGTTTTTTTACATGGCGGGAATCCCCAGGAGGCCTACACCATGCCACACGTTCTGCGACGTGTGGAAAATAATATCAACGCGAAAACAGAAGAATTATATGTTATTCTATTCAATTTTAGTATTTTATTCTATTTGTCATATACGATTATTCGTGGATATGTGCAAAGCCTCGTAAGAATGTTCATATTCCTAACATTTTTTTTACGTCACTTCCGTATTTAAGGAGGTTGTAAGGCAAATCCATTTTTTTTATGTTAAGTATTACTTGAAAAAATTACAGATTATTCTAAATTGCATTTACAAGTAATACAACAAAATTAGAGACAGTTGACCATCTGGATCAAAAGTTATTTCAATAAAAAGTAATATTTTTTTAATTTGTACTCTAATAGAAATATATGAAAATGTATTGTAAAATAATGATAAAAATCTCAAGTTTTTTTTATATAAGTATTTTATGAATTCAAAAATATTTAATACTTAAAATATTTATATTAAAAAATTTAGATTTTTGTTATTACTTAAAAAATTTTTGTTTATAACAATAATATCAAATAAAATAAATAATCTGTAAAAATGTGTTGCTCAATAAACTCAGAATGTTATGAACACAACTTTCACATGTATGTAGTTTGTTTAAAGCGTAAATATTAATATATGTGTTTTATGCCCTTACAACCTCCTTAAACGGTCATGAACGATATCGGCAGACGTGTATCTTTTTCGTGAACAATTTAACATTGTTCTCATTATGTAATAGACTGAATCTTATTATTTCATTAAATCAAAAATCTTCTTCCTCTTACGTTAGGCCTCTGCTCTGTGTTACACTTCTCTTGTGGTGCGTACACTGATTATTTAATTGCCGCAATTATATATGGATCAAAAATATCTTCATTATATATCAAAATTATCCAACATAATCGAATAAAAGTATTTTGAAATTTTACGAAATATTATGTACTTAGAAAAAAATCTCAAAATTACAAGACCTTAACCTTTTAATTATATGTGTTTTTTTAGAAATAAAGTTGAATTTATATCGCGATATAGAAGAAGAGGATTAGTGATATTTACCGTACTTTTGACAAAAAACGTGATGCCATGTTGGCGGAAATCGTGCGTGCACATACCTTTCGACGTTAATGATCCGTCGAAATGTAATTTTGTCGGAAAGCTTACGTTTTGTTTTTTTCTACATACTGAAACACTGTTACCGAAAACGCTCACTCCGATAGAGATACCGTCGTACATCACGCATCATGCACGCTCGATTTTTACGCTGCCGGGATCGTTCATATATAGCGGAACAAATGGAAAACCTTACATTACTACGACCGATAAACTCCACGTAATATCGGTGTATCTTATATACGCTAAGCACTTATACCCAATAGATGTAATACCTCTGCGATGCTATCTGACGTATATACAGACCAATTTGAAACGCAGTCGCCGATAACGCGATCGAGACTAGGGGTCTGTGGTACGCGATAAACCGATCACGTGAACTCAAGAGGTGCACACGCTCTACCGGAACGGAGCCTTATATATCCTGGAAGTTATTGATCATCCCTTTGCTTCAGTCAGGTCAGGTCGGTCGTGCTCGGTGCACGTGCGCAGATTCTTTCCACCCGATGCCGAAGCGCGGAAACGCTACCCGCGGTTGTGTCTTATTCAACGTTTTTGAGAAAGATTAATTCATCGCGGTGTATAAACTAATTTTACAAATGAGCTATTCTTAAGTATTTTATCTTTGGCCTAATTATTGACGTTGTTGAGACATGACGATTTTTATTATTTGAGGAATATTTATCAAAGATTATATAATTGTGAAGATGATATTGCATATGGAAGATTAATTGAAATATACTTATAAAAGTTTTAAAAATACACTATTAATTATAATTATTTATTATTTTTGGTATTTGAAGAATTCTATGTGATAAATTGTCACAAACTATTATATTGAGTCTTTGAAGAGTTAATTTTTTTAAATGTTGGTGAGTTAGATTTTTTATGTTATTTCGTCATTATGCTTTCATTACAAATAAAATCATCACAAATAAAAATAGAAATTATTCTTGTACGTTTTCTAATTTAAATTTACTTATTTATTAAAAATTATCATTTTATCTGTAATTTTATATTTATTTCCTTTTTAACATCTTCTTTTTTTTCTTTTTACTAAATTAAAAATATTTAACTAACAAAAAATGGTAGACAACAAAAAGTAACGACTAAAGAAAATCTACAGAACATATGAGGAGCCTGTATAAGATGATTTGTAAGATTAGGACGTCTGTTAGACGTCTGTTAAACTTTCACGTTGTTGGGAAGCGAAACCAAGTATAATTGCGGTCATCTAAAATGAATACCCAAGTCACATTGTAGTTGTAAAGTTTGTATCTCAGGTTCTACATAACTGAAACCGTTTTACAATTGTCATGTTTCTTGCTTTCCTTTAATAATTAAATCAACCAATGTACCTACAAATCTAACTTTATTTGATTAATGATTTTTATAAAATCTTTCTTCTCTCTCTCTCTCTCTCTCTCTCTCCATGTGATGTTTGATATAATGATAGCATTTTATTTTTCTTATCTATGGTAATTAATATCTTATATTTTATTTTACTTTAAGAGACACATAACTTCAATACTTCTCATATTTATTGTGGCTTTAAAAGATACAAAGAAAAATGTATCTTTAACACTCTATATATACAAAGTCATTCTTCATTCTTCCGACAATCATTTTTTATTAATTATGAAAATTTTGAAAACTTTTTTATTTTAAAATAAGAAATAACATAACATATAACTGTATATAACAACTCTATATAAAATCCTAAAATAGTATTATGTACATATATACGTAGCATAAAGAAAGAGTTATGAATTCTATATGTGAATACAATATAAATAATTATGATATTTAGTGAATACATATTTATGAGTTTTTTGCTAAATAAGACTAAAAGATTAACCGAAACATGTATGTATAAGTGTTTCTCTTATGATTTAATGTAAAATATCTAAAAGAAAAAACTGCGCACCAATTTACAGTGCCAATTCTTAATTGCCCGTTTATCATTTGTTCATCATTTTTGAATTTATTATCTTGGGAATTTAACAGGGTTGGAGATAGTGCCAAGTTAAAAAGATAAAAGTTAAGTTCAAAAGTTAAAAATTAATTAATTTTAACTTAACTTAATTATAATTTAGAATCTTAACTTTTTAACTTTATTTAGTTACATTTTATCCGTAACTATTAACTTTTTATTTAATTTTTTTTAAGTTAGGTCTCAGACATAATACGCGGCAATAGGGATAGCTTAAAATGAGATGAAAATTGCAAAAGTGAGTAAATTTACTAGGTGTTGACCAATGATATTATAAATATTCTAGTGAATTTGCTCACTTTTGTAATTTTCATTTCATTTCAAATTACACAATCGACCCCCAGATTTCAATCTGTCAGAAACCGTGTATTTTGGTGTTATCTAGTTTCTGATAGGTTGAAAGGTCTATTATTCCTTATTATTAAAATATAACACATCAATACCATCTTCGGCTCACGTGAGCTGACATTGACCGACTGTTTAGTGCAAGAGGACTCATTTTTGATAATTTGCGAGAAAAGATGTCCGACAAAAATTTCAAAATGGCTTTATTACTTAAATTTAATAAGTATATCCCTTGTAGAAAAGTACTATTGAGCACTAGGAGTATTTTGAGACGCTACTGTAGCAGTGCAGAAGTGTTCAGGTAAGATACAAAATTCAGGAAACGAATATGCATCACAGAAAGTAACTATTAAAATAACGTTATTTAAAAAAAAAGCGCTTTCAGAGACTCTATAAGAACACTCTGATCGAGCTAGGAGTAAGTAACAGATTTCATTTACATATGCCTCTTTATAGGGATCAGCGTCATTTTCTCCTTACGGAAAACGAGTCCATCTTGCGGCAATACTGCATACTATGCCGCTTGCAGAGTATATGTACGCTGTAGACGCCGCCAAGCAAGCGGTGTAATACGCAGTACTGCCGCAAGATGGACTCGTTTTCCATAAGGAGAAAATGACGCTGATTCCTATAAAAAGGCATATGTAAATGAAATCTGTTACTTACTCCTAGCTCGATCAGAGTGTTCTTATAGAATCTCTGAAAGCGCTTTTTTTAAAAATAGAATTATTAATAGTTAGTTTCTGTGATGCATACTCGTTTCCTGCATTTTGTATCTTGCCGAAACGCGGATATATAGATCTTAGTACTACTCAGCACTACTGAACACTTCTGCACTACTACAGTAGTAGTGTAATAGTGCAGTAGTGTGCTGTAGTACTGTAGTAATAGTACAGTAGTGCCTCAAAATACTCCTAGTGCTCAGTAGTACTTTTCTACAAGGAATGTGAATAAAATATTCAAACAGTATATATGAACAAAATATGTAAATAGAATATAGAGCATTTTCTAAATGAAGTATACATTTGTCATTTCCGTTATTTGTAAGACTGAAACCCTGGAATCTTGAAATAAAAAAATAAAAAGAAACAAATTTAACATTTCAATTACTTGTTTTTATTAACTTAACTTTTAATTCAATTAATTTCATTATAAATTATAACTTGTATCTTAACTAAGTTAAATTTCCAAGATTGTTAACTTTAACTTAAGGGGATGCTGGAGTGACGGTCATATTTAATCAAGGTCGATAGTACAGACTCTTTTAAATTCCAAATTCGATAATAGTGACATCTTTCATTCATTTCTTATACTTGTCATATATCGTTGTGTCTCGCTCAAACGTATTTGTTCTTATCTAACATATTGCAACGCCATCTCTTAGAAAGAGATCAACTAAAATACTGCTCGGTTTCATGGCTTCACGTCAATTTTATTCGTAGTATACGAACAAAATTTTTGGCGACTCTTTTCTCTTATACCAAAGCCTCTATCTCATTTCTAAAAGCATAGGATTGTTCTTCGAGGTTTTCTGCAGGCTGCTGGCTACTTATTTTAAACGGGTAAAATCCGAAACTCTTATATGCAGCACATATTGTGACTGCAGGAGCTGGTGACAAAACTACAATTTTTAATTTTCTTTCATTTTTCGCATTAAATTGTAGCTGGCAGCCTGTGTTGTTGTCGATACTTTAATTGTGGAGAAGGACTTTTCAATCCATAAACACAATTAAGAGAAAAGAGTCTTTAAAAATTAATGGTAAAACAGGACAGTACAGCATCCCCTTAACTTAGTTAAAAAAAAAAGTTAACTTACCCAACTCTGGAATTTAGTTCTCGAATATATTTATGGGTGTTTTTTTCTATTTATTAACGTAATCATTCAGTGGAAATATAATCCACTAAATGATTATATTAACTATATTATATATTATAAATATTATATTTTATCAAGAAAATATAATCATAGAAAGAATAATAGTCGATCTCTAAAAAATGTTTTCAAACACTTTTAATTATCGAAAATATATGACTAATTTGATTACATATTTTAATATACTTATTCTCATTTTTCCTAAACATTAATTTGTTTATTTTTATATTTTTTTCTCTACAAATATTCATTTGACTTTATATTGTTCTATTCAAAGTGAATAATATCAGATATTTGATTTAATGTATAATTTACTTAACAATAAATGTATTTTTAATTACTTTGTAACTATATCACATTGTCGATATTGTAGAAATTTCTCTGTTTGCATGATAGTTAGCAAAATGTAGCTAGATGGCAGAATACGCTATTTCCAGCAGTTATAGTAGTCAGCCACAGAGGCTACAGCAGATACTAGGAAGTGCTGCGCAATTTCGTGCTGTGGTATTAATTCAAGAAAAATATTACGTTTGTTTAACAGTTTAAATATTAATAGACCATTAAATATCGAAAAGAGATCAACGATATTCGATATCTTAAATATAATATCAGCAAATACAGACATTTTATTGGGTACGTATATGATTTTAGACCTGTTCTTTTTAGCTGAACTTCTTGCATGGTTCATCTTTATTCTTTTTCTCTTCAACGTGGAGAAAAAGAAGAAAGATGAATCGTGCAAAAACTTTAGCTTAAAAAAAGACAAACCTATTGTGTACTGATGGTGTACTTTATACAGAATATGATACTTTCAGTCACTAGGTGGCGATATATAGCAGAACGATAATCCAGTGAGCTTTATACTACAGTATAGTATATAATATACTATATTATATATAAAGAACAATATAGATTGTAGTATATATAAAACTCACTATAATTTAGTATTTATTGCAATAATCGTATATCATTGTATGACATTTATATTGGCGAAATGTTATCACAGCTATTCATATTTTAATCTAAGGAAATAAAATAAAATAGCCATTTTATTTGTTGTTTTTCCATGTCAAAGTAATAAAATCGTGTTTTATTTTAAGACGTGTTTCGTCTCGAATTTTACATAAAAATCTATAAACTATACAGATATAATTATATAAATAAACGCAATTATTTTGCTATTAAATACAAGCGAAACAAAAATTGCATTTAGAAAAATATTTAATTACTAATGATATATTATACAATAATTAAGTTGTATACTTACTGCTACATACAAATTAATAATTGAAGGCAACATTTTTATTTTTTTCAGAACAATACGTATCTTAATGAATACTAAAACATATAAGAGCGAAAACATTGTAAAACGATAACATAACAGATAAAAGATATCGATACTTCTCTCTTGATATAATATATAAAAAATGGGAAAATTGAAGAGAATACCGAAACCATTTATAAAAATTAAGCGTCTCTTGAGAAAAAAAAAAGTAATTCCATTGGGTCAAGAAATTAAGAAACGTGTACGCTGGAAAGGGGAACGAGAAATGCACGCTAAGTTGGAGGCTACAATAAACTTTGAGACTTTGAAAATTACAGCAGACTCACTAGTGGATGTAGATTACACAAAAAGCATGTCAATAATGTCGATTTACGATCGTAATTATAGAAATCCCATACAAGAAAGCATTTCCGAAGATTCCGTGCATATCAGATCCGATATGACGCATGAGTTAAACAATTTAAGTATCATCGATGAAAGTGAAGACGATTATATTGTAAATGCGCCGCAGCGGAACATTGGATCTGATATTTTACAGAAAACTTCTTTCCTTTATATAAGCGACAATAGCGAGCCAAACATATACGATAGAATAAGAAATATTGTTATGTTGTAGAATGTAAATGAAGTTAGCCTATTTTTAATATTTGGAGATTAAGCGTTACCTTACGCATTTAATATAAATAATTTATTTATTTATTTTACGAAATTAAATATATTTTTTATTTCTTTTATATAAGCGACAATAGCGAGTCAAATACATATATACGATGGAATAAGAAATATTGTTATGTCATAGAATGTAAATGAAGTTAGCTTATTTTAAAGATTTGGAGATTAAGTGTTACACCTTACGCATTTAATATAAGTTATTTATTTTACGAATTATGTAGTATACGTCCCTGCATGTATTTTATAAATTTTAATATACTATACTACTTAATCTTATCTTAACCTTGCGAAAATAATATAATTATTTATTTTTATTACTTATTGAATATACTTATGGGTTACAATTAAGATGTAATTATTTAAAAATTATTTGACATCGAAAAATATACTTAATTAATATTAATATTGTAATAATAAGTTTTTATCGTTATTTATCGAGATATTTAAATAGAATATAAGTAACGAAATTACTCTTTTTTATAATTTATGTGTGTGTTGTTATTTGAATATTTTTTAAATATAATTCTTAATATAAAATTAGAATTTTTATTAACCAAAAATCACAAAAAATATTATTAATTTCATTATTCCACTCTCAATATTAAATTAAACAATACATGAGTTCCATAAAGTAGATGAGCAACTTCTTTGCAAAGAAGTATATTGGGTTGCCTAACAATACGGGCTACGAATGTATGCCTTGAGCTATGAATATGTGGAGCATGTTCTAATTTAACTGGAGTATGAAAAATGCGGAAAAAATATATTCGATTGACACTATAAGCTTAGATTTATTTTATATAATCAGAATAGTCCATAATTTCAGTAACTGTACTCGATTATATATTAAAATATTACATTAACTTGTCTTTGATTCTAAAATAAAAAAGTTTAAATATTTCAAATTTTCCTTTAAAAATGTACATTTGATTTCTTCAATTTAATCAAATTAAAAATATTGAGTTGGAAGAATTGCTGCAAATTCTATATACGCTTCATACATAGACGTAAGATTCAGATTTTGTGCGCTTGCGGGAATTTATATAATTATAGTGGCGGTTTTGTAGCGATTTATAATTATTGCGTTCTTCGCGTCATTTATTTAACGTATTTATATTTTTAAGGAATTCTCGCACCATGAGTTTACGTTTTGTTCATAATCGAGATGCTTCGATGCAACTCGATGCGCCAGAATCGATTATACAGCAAGGTTGTTATTGAGGTTTCACGTTTCGGCTTGAAGCCGTACTGCGCTATAGTTATAAAGTACCGGTTTTTGGACGTTTCGTACTGAATAGCACCATCATCATATAAATTATAATCTCGTTAGAATGTAACTTGTGTGTATATTCGATATTTTAACCCTTAATCTGTCAGTTCACGATTACATCCATTTAAAATATAGTGGATAAAGAGTGTTTCGAGTAAAACGAAATTGCAATATTCTTTTTTTTTTGTACAAATAAGTATATAGAGGCGAAGGTAGTTTTTATTGCTTAAAAACAAACCAAATGTAGAAATAAATACTGTATGAAAAAAGATTTGACAACTGTGATATAAGTACCAAATTCCATGCAACTAATTACGTTACATGTATCTAACATAATGAAAAGATCTGATTGCATCAACAGTCTTCGTAATTTGCTGTTATTCTTTTTTAATTAACGGAGAAAGAAAGCTTGTTTAACTAAGGTTGGCGTCGAGTCGGCGCAATTGATTCTACGGGCTAATTGCACTCAGCAGATCTCCGCTTCGTATGTAGAGCGGTCCAAAACGACGCAGGGAGAAATAACGCGTTGAACCGGTCGGAAGAGCGGCAGAACGCTGCGCGGAGTGGAGGAGCGGACGAGATGCAACAAAAGGCACGTTGGGGCCACGTTGGGTCGGGCTTTGGAATGGAACTGGAAACGAAAGGCCTGTAGAGGCAAGGGCGGGGAGTGCTTGGATGCCATGCCAGCCGCATGGTATACGTGTGTCGATGCAAGTGAGGTGACGGTACACGCCGGACGGAGCGGCTGGAGGAGTCGGTCAGTCAGTCACTCAGTCGCACTCGCACTACTCGCAGTCGGCGAGTCGCTCTCGACTGCGCGGCGCGATCGCGTGGGCGTCTTGCTTCTTCTCTTCTCTTCTTTTTACTCTTTTTTTTTTTATTTTTATTTTCTTATCCCATATTCTGTGCATATTCGGTGTTTTAACTTGGTAACAAGAAAACTTAACTCAGGAGGACTCCGTCTTTCACCAGCGGAATTATTTTGCGATCCAAGCGGAATGCGCCATGCCGGGTGATCGCTGAGAAAAAAGTAAGAACCTTTTGCTTATTTTATTAATTTAGAAAAACGTTATAAGAAGGGGGTCCTGCAAGACCACCGTATGAGGAGTTTGGAGCGCGAGTTAACTCTGGCAAAATTCCTGCAAAATCTGCTTTGTATATGAAGTCGTGTATTTAATAAGATCTTTAATCAGGTCTTAATTCGTGTATGGAATTAACTTGCTCTACTCCGCTGTATATACTGGTAATTGTATGTGAGAAACATAATATTCCGGATCGTGTTCATAAAGTAGATTTGAGATAAATTTCTCAATAGAAAATTCATTGCTCGTATCACTTCCTTTTCTTTTTTATTTTTCGTTGAGTAGACGCTGGTGTGATCCAGAACAAATATAAGATAAGCACATTCATGACGCATGTAGAAATTGTAACTGAATTCCATTGGAATACTTCTTACCGGTGATAATTCTCTCTCTTATTCAAAATTGTTGTTTCTGTAAGTACACGTATGCTAACGCAAGGAGAAAATGTGAGAGAAAAATCTTCTAATGGTGTATCGATGAAAAATATTTCTAAAATTAAATATTTTTTAAATTTTAAATAATTTTAAAATAAATTCTGAAATATTTCGTATTTTACATGGTAGGGAGATGTAGAATACATGTATGTATAATTATACAGATTGGAAATATGTATACCCGAGTTATTTGTATACTTGGAACTAAGAAGTCAACATCGAATAAAAGACTTCTAGGAAATACATAGCTTTAAATAAATCGCTGACAAATGAAAAAAATAGTAAAAATGATTAACATAAATAATAGTTAAAATTTATTTTATAAGAAGAAGAACTTAAAATCTGTGAACTAAAAATTTATCTTTTATGTTGAAATTTATAAAATATTAAACTAGAAATGTGTATCCGCGCATTATCGCGCGCACTCGTGAGATTAACTCGATAAGATGTGTAATATCACACGTTTGACTTAACACACGTTTCTCAGTACGATGTACAGTTAACTGCATGTGCGAAACTTTTATTGAAGACCGGTGTTTACAGTAAATTGTACATATACATATGAATACTTAATGGTCATCTGAATATTCTACATTAGATTTCGTATGAATATGTAAACACGCGATAAAAATGTATCAAAGAAATCTTTGAGCGTCTTCTCTTAATTTTATCGATCATTCTTAGAACTCTATGTTCAGTGATGGCTTTTTTAATTCACATTAAGAAATCGAATCCTATTGAGACACAGACAGAATTATCTTTTTTATTTTTTGCCTATACAAAATTTCCGTACGAAATTAATTTATAAATAAATAACCGACAGAATATTTGCATTCAGACTCTAGTTTTGTTTTTATAGTCTACTATATAAATTAACAATTAATTGAAATTTTATTTTTTTAGCACCTTTAGATGTCACTTTGCTCCGATTTTCCGTTAATTCTCGCAAACCCATTTTTTCACGACGCACATTTTTTCGTACATACTGTCGTTACGATAAAAAAAATGCCCGGTTAATGTAATGTCTCATGATAAAACTTGCAACTTCTACTTTCGAACAGACCGCGTAGGCGCACGTGATACTTTGTACGCACGTGCGCCTGGATTTACGCACGAATAAATCCTTAAATCGCTCTTGCGTTTAATGTTACGTTTTGAACTGCTACCGCGTCATTGTCTCTTACGATACGTCACGTGCGAACATAAAAAGTCCCCCAGGGTTCTTTTTATGAAGGACAAAAAAACCATCTGTTAACGATATCCACGTTATATTTATAATTTTCCTTTCATAATGCTTCCTTCACAGAGTCTATTACTTAATCTCTTCGGACATCTAATAAGGTGCATCCACAATAGAAGGAATATGGAATTAGGAATAAGGAATAAAGATTTTTCAACCTATCGGTTACACCGGAATACACGGTTTCTGATAGGTTGGAATCGTTATTCCTTATTTCTAATTCTTTATTCCTTCTATTGCGGCCGTATCATTATCGCGAATCAAAAATTTTTTTATTCTTTACCTGCGTTTGAGAGTGACTCAAAATGAATGAATAAAAGATCGTGACAACCTTTGAGATTTGTTATGAATCGAAACCTATCCTGCGCGCGTAATATCATTCACGATGACTCTTGTACGCCTTACTCATTCTTCTTCCGAACAACGCCTGAATTCTCTTTAAGCATAGCTTGCACAATGCGCTGAACCAAGTCATTATTATCTAATAATAATAGCTCTATTCATAACGTCTCAATCCTATCGGTTAGGCTTACTTAGCGTAAGTGCATGTCACGAAAATGTGCAATGCGCATGAAGTCCCTGAAACCAATTGTTAAAGTTTGGAAAGAAAAGCGTCGTACAGGCCTTGAGAATTAAAAGGAAAAAATTATTCAACAATATACTCTCTATACCGTGAAAACTTTTTACCTCTGCGGGTTTTCTGCAGCTCAAGCATGCTCAGAGTAAAATAGACAAACGGTTAATCCATTCTATTTGCATAGTATTACATAAAAGTTATTTTACACGATAAACTCAGAACGCACTTAAACTTTAGCTTGACTCATCCTCCAGCGGAGGATTCTACGTGCAGCGCAATAGATTCGCTAAAGTCCTCATTCAAGAGATAGTAGTTTGTCATTTATCTGCAATCTGCGCTTACTCATTTACAGCATGTTTACATGTTATTAAATTAGTCGTGCTTCCGCAAGAATTCATCTCACGACAGATGCGGAATAGCATTCAACATATTTTATCTGCGACCGGATTTTTCATGCGCGATAGTCACTCGCCAGACTCTACGACAACATCTCTCTTGTTTATCAACTCGTAATTAATCATTTCTGTTTGCGAAATATTTTCGTTAAACGCATACGAGTTCAACTTCGTTTATTCGCTAGCAAATATTTACGTGCGCAGGCCATTCGTTGAAATTTGACGCATCGCGATTTGCATTTTATATCACACGTGAATATAAAAGTTCTTCCTCCCTCGCTGTGTCGGTACTTTATCAACGAGTGAATTCGGAACGCGCGACAGATAAAAGCGAGCGTGAAACTTGTTCTCTCATTTCTGAATTCTCTTCACTGAGAGAAATGTGAAGAAACGTTCGCAAACTCCCCAACCTATCGACGCGCCATTGGGAGTCGGTCGTGTAAACTGCAAGTGAAAGTACACGAATAATTGCGCGCAGTGATTATGCTCGAAACCGTTCGCGTCACGTACAAGTGCCATTGTGAAATTTTTCTGCGTCTTGATATGGAATATTACGTTACCATCATGCTGCGACCAGCAGAATGCAAAGTCTCACATTACTTGATAGCGCAACGTAAGGAACGTTTCCAATTCCTACATACGTACACATTCCGACGCCTTGGACGTATGTTGGACTTGAAGAAGCTTTGAATTCGAGTCGATTAATATATATACATATGTGGTTTTTTTTATTGTTCCTTCTTTGTCTTATATCAAGATAATCAAAACGGAAACGAGTCCATATCTCTATCCGCAAAACCACGATCGTGCGGTGGATTTCGCGCGTCAGCGAAAAGTTTCACTTGCTCGGTGTGTAGAAATCATCATTATTAAAATAGACGCTTGCCGTCTAAAATATGTACTTGGTCCACGACGTGTTGCAGTGGCACGAACAGGAGAATTCCTCAACATCTCGTTTTACATATGAAACTAGCTTCCTGATATGAAGAGAGAGAAAGAAATACATACACCCGCACAATATCGCCACAATTAGTATCGTTAAAGAAATTAATAATGTATCTGCCGCTCGCGTTTTCAGACTTTCTATATAATTAGCGCAAAATCTAAGTGGCAGTGAGAGCGGATGATTTATAGCTGAAGATAAGAGCGATCAGTCGCAGAATCTCGTCTTTCTACAGCGGAAGGTTTCGCACTGCGCTGAAGGAATTTGCTTTTCCTGCTTTTTTTACGAAGACGTATTAGGGAAATCTTCTTTTATTGAACTAACTTAACTTAACTCGGGATCTACCGATGAAGAAATGAAAAGTGCAAGCGCCGCGTGGAGTTCTGCAGACTTCCAACCGGAAGTGAAAATAAAATGCATATCCTTCTAATGCATGCCTCATTGCACCTCTTGTCGAGGTTTTCTACTCATCATCGGGAAACGCCCCGGAAGCCGCCGCCGTGCGTAGAAAGTTCGATGCGTTTATCATTGTTTTTTTTATCGCATATTTGTGTATCGCAATGACGATAGTGAAACCAGAAAGTAAATTTATGCATTGATTTCGCTAATATCTACCTATTTGTGCATTCATATAGAAAACAAAAATTCTGAAATAAAATAAAATATTATGACCGCGTTACGCACCAAGAACTTAAAATATATACATAAATTATTTTTTGCTCTTTACTTTGATACAAAGAAACAGCATTTGATTTTATAGTTTTCGCATTTTTTGTTGCACGATTTTAATTCATATGTAATATTGTAATATTAATTATTTTAAAAGAAACTATTAGAAGCGCGCAGATAACATCTTTTAAGCATGGGTAAAATTTTTAATTGAATGTTTTCGCTGAATTGATATAACAGTATTTGAATTAGAGATAAATCTATGAATTGTTGTAATTACACTTTAATTGGGATATTACAGCTTTAGCGGCGAAAGAATTAAATGGAACGGAGAGAGAGAGAGAGAGAGAGAGAGAGAGAGAGAGAGAGAGAGAGAGAGAGAGAGAGA
>NW_017300140.1:150406-196864 GCF_001594075.2 Trachymyrmex cornetzi
AGAGAGAGAGAGAGAGAGAGAGAGACTCTCTGCAGCTGCATTGTTCTTTATTGCTTGTAACTTGTTGAAGACGATACGTGAGAGAATTTGCGCATAGTGGAGAAAAGAATTGTGTGCAGTCATGCTTTTTCTTCAACGAATGAAAGTTGGTACGACCAAGTGTTCGTTGGAAGGTCCCGACGCTCGTTTGAAGGTTTCGACCGCGAAGAAGGAAACGCCTGTCTGGCGTGAGAGTTTATTTTCCGCGATAGCCTGCTATTACAGGAACAAGTACGCGCGAGAGTACACTTGTCGCACATATAACGCGAGAAACCATAATTATTGATTAAAATGTCGTAGCTCTGAATTTTCAATCCTTCTAAACGTTATGAGATTCTTTTGTTGCAAAAAGTTACAATATCCTAAAAAATTTTAAAAATATAAAAAATTGCTCATATATTATATTTTTTATATATAAAATTTTTATCTCAAGAATTTTAACTTATCTTATTAATATCTGTCATGTCTTTTTGTCATGACAATCTTATATGGATATTCTCAAGACGTGGACAGATAAAGAAATTAAAAAAAATAATTTTTTCGAAAAAAAATTTGGGTAATCACAGATGTTAAGAGTTATCGGATACTTTCGTTGATTCCTCTTGCATGTATTCTCATTCCGATTTTACTTTGTAATGAAAGATCCTTGTAATCCTTTTCTCTTTATGATGCAATACTCGGCAAGTTGTAATGCGCACGGCAATAGTATTTCGATTTTGCAGCTGTGCGATTAGGCGAGACGGATCCATTCATTTCTAAATGATTTCAGCATCTATCAACGTCTCGGATCGATATTCTTCCCAAGCGAATTATTGGATATCGTGCACGAACGACTTCATCAAATTAATAGCTCTCTATGTTAATTGTCCAAGAAAGATGCCGTAGCCGTTAGCTGTGAAAGCCACGTAATTTAATAATTTCGAATCAGTTTTCAGGTGGCGAAATCTTCGCTCGATCGTCGCTCTCTTGCGATGTTTCACAAGAATATGAAGCATCTTCACGCGATGTATCTATCACCGATCAAACTTTCAATTGAGTGTTTTGTAAGCTTGGCATGTAATGCATACTTTCCTCACCAAATTGCGATGTTTTTTTAATTCGGAAACAAATTATTTCAGCTCAACGTTTCAACTCATTAATTTTGAAAAAGAACATTGTAAATAGTGTTACAAATTATACACGATGAAAATGTAGATTTTCTGATAAGAAGATGCGAGTAGTTTCTAAGTGAATGCTACTTGTAACGCTCTGTTCTTAAAATTATTAGGAAAGTTAAAGCATTTTTAAAGTAAAAATAATGATATAATATTTCGTATCAAAAATTTATTATTGAGAAACAATAATTTTTGTTTATTAATAAACGTTTTTTATACGTAATATTTCTTCAGCGTCAGAAAACGTAACTTCTTTTAGAGATTATTCAAATATTTTACTTATACTGCTCAAATAAAATTTTTCAACGGCATCACAAAGTGTTGTTTCATCTTTTGAGCGTATCGTTTAAATGTTAGGCTGCAACATGGAACGCGAGAACGAAGCACGAAGCACGAAGCGATTCCCGTATGTAGGAAAGCATAGCAGACTCTTCGAACTTAATTCTAAATTTAGCGTCACGCATGTTTTTATAACATTTTTCAGCTGGACGCTTTTAAGCCACACAGCGCGATGCGTTCGAGATGCACTCACAATAATCTTCCGGTACAACGCAAGAATAGATAAATCAGGAATGCATTTGTTTACTTTCTATGTACAATTTCTATTTCATTCTTATTTATTTAACCGAATTTTTAGTAAACTAATTAACTATTGCTGAATATTTAGTAGACTATTAATTACCGCACATATACGGCAAAAGATTTTCATAATTTTAATTAATAAATAATTATATAAATTGAAATTACTAAAGTCTTTTTGCCGCTATTCACGATATGTGAAAAGTTAGGATATAGGAATTTAAGAATGAAGAAACACTTTGGATTGTAACGCTTCACTTAACTGCTTTTGTTTCGAAACGCTCTCCTTCGCTTCTTCTAGCAGTAAAATGCCAGCTCAAAGGTCATCCGTATCGACGACATTGTTTATCTTCACGATAGTAAGAGTATTGTTTTGCACGATTAATCGGAAAGTTGAGCGAACGTTAGTGCTGCAGCATCGAATTTTCTGCAGTTAAGTAAAGAAGAAACAATTAGTACATTGACTCTGCCCGATAATGCCATAAGAAATACTGATTCACATTTCACGTAACAATAGATCGCATGAATAAAAATGAGGGAAATTATATTCCATAAAATAGAAGCTAACCGCTCGTGTTAGATGTAAAAGCAGGAAGCAAACACATATCCTGGATATTTCGTGTGAACAATTCTACATTTTTTTGTAATTCCTTTGTAAATATGCGATGCTATTTTTATCGTGAGACGTATCGTCAATCCGCGATAATCTTAAATTATACAATCAGTTTATGATAATAAAGTGAAAAAATTTTAACGTAGGTGTACTCGTTTAATTTATTATTAATTTGTTTATTAATTTAATTGATTAATTTGACGTATGTTAATTAATACGTGTAGCGAAGTGATCTACTTTTCTACAAATACAGTTGCGATAAAGTGCCGCTTGTTTTCTGTTGCACTTAACAGAGTAGGCATGAGTTTCGAAGAAAAGATTATCGGAATTGAGAAATAACTGGCATTAGGTGCTGAACTAGAATATTACTGTTATTTCTCTCTAGACGTTATTTCTCTTGTAAGCATTGATATTTCCATGCGGAATGATAGCCTATAAACGATTATACATCCAATAATACTAACAATAAAGCGTAAAGAAAGATTCTTAAAAGTATAAGATAAATTATAAAAGGATAAAGAGGGAGTAAGAAAAAAAAACAAAGAAAATTGTTCGGGAGAATATAGAGAAGGTCTAACGGGATGGCGCGTGTTAAAAGCAATTATATATCGCTTTCTCGAGAAGATAGCTCATGTTTGTTATGATTTAATCTATAAGCAGTTTACATGAATTTTATCATATAACCAAGCATCCGATTCTAAATTACTTAATAACGATTGGAGAGCCAAAGAGAAGGAGGCAAGAGGAACCCCGCGAGAAAATGCAGAGGGAGACTCGTGGGAAAGCGAGTGAAAGCACTTTTTCACTATGGCTTCAACATACCCTCGTCAATTGAGTGATGCTGTTGGAGATAACGAGCGAGTCGCGATGAATAATAAACGATCATCCGCAGCGTTGTTTCCCAAAGCGTCATCATTTCCATCGATGTAGGTTCATTTTAATTTCGGTTTAACTTACTTTTTATCTTTTTTTACATTGAAAAAAGGTGTTATTATATCTGCTGAATTATTTCTATTGAAAATAATTTTGTTAATTCACAATAACACCGTTAATAAAATAAATATCCATACACACACACGGAGAGAAATTTTTCTTAGAGTTTACCCTGAAAATATCATAGATAAGTGGGACAATATTGTATTTCAAAGAATTTTAATGTAAATCTCTCATTCATTAATAAAACTATAATAAAATAAAAAAAATAAGTAACTTTAATCAATGTTACTGAAGTGCATGCGATGATAAAAATCTTTAAAATATCGTCTCGAATATTGTATTGTACCACAATTACCATATTTTCAGGGTAAATTTTAAAAGAAAATTCTCTCCGTGTATTTTTACTTTAATAACATTTTATTTGTTTCGTTAACACTGTTATCGTGAATCAATATGATTATGAAATTTTCAATTAAAGTAATGCAGTTGATATGACTTATTGATTTTTGTTCAGTATAGTTCTGAGAATTAGATAAAGAACTGAAAAAAGACAAAGAGTAAGTTAAATTAAGAACAGTTAATCTACATGGAGAAGTATTAGTCGGAACAAGCGGTAGCGCCAGTTTCCGTAAAAATTACAGTTGCAGAAAAATAAAACGAGCATGCCGGAAAATCCTCATTATACGATAATGCTTTCTTCTCGCCTTGGAAATCGCTCGACCGACGAGAGAGTTACCTCTAGGTGTTTATTTGTTCTCTAAAATTATCCTGTCCGTTTTCCGTTGTGGAATTAAGACTGTATTCATTAATTTATTGTCAAACCTGATTTACCCGCGAGCCACTTTTTCTTATACTTTATAAAGGAATTCTGCGCTTCGCGGTCGCGGCTAGCGAAATTGGGAAATGGGCAAGCTAATAACGCGTGAATGCGTTTCCGTGCTCACACCACGTCAGTGTCAATGCCACGTGCACGCGCGCGCGAAAGTGGGATCTTGTCGCAAACACTGCGCGAAATTGCACCTACTAGACTTTCACTTGTTACTAGGAGTGCCGTAGAACCGCTTTAATGATTGCATGCCGAAAAAATTCCTGTTACTGAACTATAGCGCCTCTTTGGAAGATTCATTCACCTTGCTGGCGAAATTCAAAGTTAAATCTTTCATATCTGAAGAAATTTTAACAAATAGAATTTTTACAATTATTTATAAGGTATATTAAAATGAATATAAAAATATAATACTCTGAAGTATTTTCAGTAGAGGGTGAAGTTTTATGTCGAAACGAATGCTCACGACTCGGTGCTTGAATGTAATTCTCTCGTTCTCTCACATTTCTTCAGCAGGCAATGCCAAATGCTCCGGCACGTAGCGGAACTTTGCCCCGCACACGTTCTCCGGGCTATGGTCTCCGATTGCGGACTTCTTCCAGAATGTCACGTGTGCCGGCTTGCAGCATGTTTGACGAATACAAGCGCTCGCGAGTGCGCGTATATATATATTCTTACGCGTATTTACTTCCTTATTCCTTATCCCGACTACGCCGCGCAATTTTATCATTTACTGCCGCATCTACCTGTTGCATCGTCATTCATATCGAATTATGATAATACGATAACGAATAGTCTGCGAAGTTCATGAACATCTTGGTCTCAACATCATCAATTCTGTCTCTTATAGAATACATAACTGTTTATGCAAGCTATTACTTCTACAAGTTCTAGGAGTAATACTGCATGTAAAAATAATTATGATTTCTATCAATTATCGTTATACTCAATGACGTATATTTTCTTTTCTATATAGATGTAGTATGTGGGTAAATATTTTCCGATAAATTGAAAAAAATTTATATTATATTTGCTCAAATTTCAATAGATTTGTTCATTTTATTTTTTTAACTTTATGTCAATTTTCAAAATTATCAGAATTAATTTTTTTATTAATATTAGTTTAAATTCTAAATTAAATCCTGGATTAATATCCGGATCAGAAGTGTTGTCAAAAAATATTTCAGAAAGAATTATTTATATTATTGAATATAAAATAAACGTGAAGAATTAATTGTTTACGTATAGTTTAGATTATATATTAGAATCTTAATTATGCTCTCATCAAAGAAATTAAGATGTCAATTTCAGAAATATTTTACTATCTGATTTTACTATCTATTTAGAATAAATTTAAAAAAAATGTTAATTTTTTAGCAATTTCTGTCAAATATTAAAATACATCAAGAAACTATCTAATAGCCTAATCCATCGCGTATCTCTTTTGCTTTCACATATCTGAATTTATAGCGGCTAGGAGCAAATTCTCTGTACGATGTGCGACATCCTTTTGACGGTTCAGTGTTCCCCGTGACCGAAATCAAATCATCGTTCCGATATCGCTTGCGATTTCGCACTGTAGACAACACGATCGAAACGTTCGTGGCAAATGAACGAGAGAAAGAGGCATTGACCTCTTTGGCAGCTCACGCTCTCACACACGCGTAAATACGAACGCACGCGTTGCGAGCGCGTAGTACGCGGTCTTGCATTGCGACGCCAAATTCCGGATAGAAAGCTATGTAGATCATTGTCGAAATCTTTTAGGAAGGCGTAACAATTATTAGGCATAAAGGTGCCTTTTCATACTGACGTTCGACGCTCATTTTTGGCGTCAAAATAAGTCACGTGATCTATTTTGACACTGAAAATGAGCGTTATAAGTGTCAGCATGAAAAGGCATTTTAACTCTTAATTTGCTTCTTCAAATGGGATAATTTTCCGAAACAGAATCATGGAAAAAAAGTAGAATTTTTAAACTGTGTTTTCTACGACACTCAGTGTAACATTTCGTTTTAATGACCGTCGAAGCTCCGCGTTGAATAATTACGAATTTTCTGCGAATTAATCAAATCGGTATGTGTAGCTGAAACAAGATTCAATAGTATGTTTGTGACTCACAACGTTTGTCATCATGTTACCCATGTCGTGATGCAAGTCACTGTGAAAACTGTTTATTACATTATTACAATATGACATTGCATGCATCGCGACGTGTTTCCCCTGTAAAAATTTATCGAATTTAGTTCTGCATTTTATCGCAGAGTTCTCTGGAAAAACAACACTGTACTTCCCTATCGTGGGTGTGCCATATCGCGGTATAAATACAGTCATGATGTAACGTAGGCACATCTCTAATCACGTTGTTGTTGATAGCGAATATTGTGACAAGTCAGCAATAAAACATGATTAGTATTGTCTTTAGTAATGTTTATGGAAAGAGTTAAGGAATGTCAAGAAGAATTTCTTTGAAATGTAAACATACTTTCGATCCGAAAGTATATGGATTGGTGTGTTAACACTTTGGAAATTCAAATAGAAACGTCTTCGATGCGATATTTCTTACTGATGTTCAAGTCGTGTTAAGGCTATGACACACAAAAGAACTTAAACAATAAGTCGTAAATAGTAAGCAAATCAACATTTTGGATTTATGCTGCTTATATTATTGCTTTATGTCTCTGCTGTGCTTGACCGATTAGCTTATTGCTTACATCTTACTATCTTACGTTTTTTATGTGCCACAGCCTTTACACATGAAATTAAATGGAACTTTGATAAAAAAAAGTATCTGAAAGATACGAGTACAGTTCATAATTTATCATGTGTATTGCTTTGTTAAATATTTCGTGATAATAAATAATTTGCCATTGAATTATATTCTACACAATTAAATAAAATGCTTACTATACTGACGCAAAATTTTTAGAGAACATTATTTTTAATTATTCATTACAATTTGGTATTCATATTTACAATTTTTATTTTATGATCGACTCATCAAGTTGAAATATTAAATTTGCAAATTAAGATGCTTAATTTTAATCTTTACTTAAGAAATTATCCGACAAAAGAGATTTTAATTTTATTTTATAAAGTATAAAATAAAATTTTATTAAAGAGAGTGTAATATTATATTTCAATTTTCAAATTTTTTTTAATAATTCTTTGTGTGATTGTATTCGTTTCTGAAAAATAATTATTTTTAAATCATACTGTTCTTGTAGAGTAGGTGCGACTCGCGTAGGCGAAAATGGGGGGGGGGGGGGGGGATCTTGCAGAACGAATATTAACTATCTAAGAGAGTAGGCGTGCACGTCGGAGAGAAACCGAAAGACGAATTGACGAAGCGACCATTTTGTTAATGTCACAGTCGTAAATATTTCTGTAACTTGTAGTATCGAAGATGAGGAAAAATTGACGAGACCAAATATAGCTGCGAAAAATGATGTTATGTTATGATCGCGAATACGAATGATTCGTTCTTGCTGAGAGGCTCCGATATTCCTGAGTAACATTAACGATGTTCAGCTTCTTACGTGTTAAATGACGGTAACCTTTTCCGCTGAAACTTTCAAGGCGATTCCAAGCGAAGGCGCATATTCTGCTAAATTGCTTGTGCACATTTGCTCTTTTGCGACATTTTACGACTGTAGCTGCCTCAGATTTATTCGTTTTCACACAACGATTTTGAACGACGTTTCCATAATATAAAATGGCGTGTCGAAGAAACATCTCAAAAGTTTGCAAATTTTGAAAAGAAGTAAATAATTGATTGATCCGACGTAAATATGAAAAACGATTCAGTTGGTTCACATCAACTTTTCCTTTTCTTTACATCATGAAAAGCATTATGAAACGATATTCTGTTTCTTATGGCTTTTGTATGAATTATGATCTGATAACTGACACAGATTTACAAAAAAAAAAGTCCATAATTTTATACGCGAAGCATCATTCTTTATAGAAAGAACGGGATTATTCTTGGAATAGCCGGCTTGACCGATCGATGATTGTGAGATGTGTGTACCAGAACAAGATTTCTTCGGTTCCTTCTAAGGAAGGAAATCTACCTGGCAGTCCTTGTGCTACTTCGCGGTCATATCAGTCGATTCGTCGGCAGTAATACGCTGTTCGGTCACGCACAATTCATTTATATTAACTACCTTCTGAATAATTTCCGAAGAATCCGTTTTATTTAATATCTCGCTATAATACGCGTATCATATTGTATCTCATTTATATCAAACTTCTTCATTTGTAACTAAGAAAGTTCATTATTTCTTCAATACGCGCGCGGAACTAACGAACACTTGCTGTGGAGCAACGCATAGAAATTGTTAAGCCACTTTGAACAGTATGCAACTTCGTAATTTCTATCGCAAAGACTCACCTCGGACATCAGAGGTTCATCGCTCCCGGAAACACTATATAGTTCTCGCGCGACGCGACAGGTACGTGATGTACAAGTATACATAAGAAGCGCAAGTTTAAAAACAAACGTTGTACTAATTAATGCGCGAGTCTGTTCACCCCAAAGAAATTACCTTATTAGTTATTCTGTTTTGACGGTAATTAAACTCAGTCGCATGGGGAAAAGGAGAAAGTCTTCAGGTTGCGTGCATCGGTCACTGTAATAAAGCCTTGCATTAATTATGTCATGGATCGCATCGTTTCGCAGAATGAAATTCTAACACAAGAAACTCCGAATTAGAGAAAGCGAGAGAGAAAGAGAGAGAAAAGCTGAATAAAAAAAGATAGAGTCACTACATAAAATTATTCACCTCAATAGATAAAATTATTCACCTCGATAGATAAAATTATATATCTTTTGATATCTTATCGTTCCGGTTAGGATTAGAAATAGGTAATTGGATTAATATTTTTCCCAACATATTTAAGCGAAAGAGGAAAGGATGACGTACGACGACCTAAAATGCATATTGAAATCGAAATATTCCGGAATAAATATTGATGAGACAGAATCGCGCGATGAGACAGAAAAAGAAAGTGCACGCTATTCGATGATCCTAGAAATCGATGATACTATACATGCGTCCGATTTCTTCCAAGAAACTAAGAAAACGCAGGCCTACTTAACCGAGACCGATTGATTAAGAAACGTATGTATCTCTATAAGGTCTCTATAGGAAAAAAAGAAGTAATTGATGCCTAAACAATATTACCTATGTGAATCAAATACTATTTAGAAGAGAGCATGTATCATATTAATACATGAACGTATACATTTTTTTCGACGCATTCTTTTTTCTCTCAAACACAACGTACGGCATTTTTGTGTCATTCGGTACCTCATCCGCACCGTGTATATTTTATCGTTTCTCTCCGTAACATTATCGTAAAAAAATAACTGATTATTAATGCACCTTATACGTTTCTTGTTATAACGATTTTATCTATTTTATTATGTAAAATGCCTTTATATTATTCATTTTTTTCTTCGACTAAATATTCATAGATAGCAGATTAAAAAAAATATAACTTTTTTATAACAAAAATAATATGAAGGGCTACGAGCTACGAGCCAGAGGTACAAAACAAAGAAAGTATATATATTTAAAAAATTATACATATAAAAAATTACAACAAACGTTTCGACGCCGATCGGGTCATTCTCAGTGTTAAACAAAGTTTCAATATTAGAACATTAAAAACTAAACATCATATAAAATTTCAATAACTTAATACGTGTAAAAACTGTCAGATACAAATACGCAATACTTACTGAAATGCTTGCAAAGATCTAGTCATTCTTGTTAATCTTTCCATATAATCCAAAAATCCATCAATAATGGCAATAACTTTTTTATATATATAACATAATTTTTTATGTAATGTAATAATATTTATATGATTTTATTATTAAAAAATATCGAAATTTTAAATTTTATACAGTAAGATTTATCCCACTATTAGTCTCTATAGCTGAACGTATTAATATACGGCAAGTACAAAGAGAAAGGGAGGAAAAGAGCATGGCTAGAAACGGTATCGTGGGTCCGGTATTTTTCTCCAATCCAACTAACTCCTATGACGTAGGCTATTCAAGTAAGATTTAGCCGATCTCTACGAACTTGTCACGAGTGTCGCAGGCTCCTAGCAAATATGCTTGCGGATGACTATATAGGAACGAGATGATTATGGGAAGCTTAAGAGTCACGAAACACACATACTCGATGTGTCTTTCTTTCTTTCTCCATATACATGGAATATCGGGGACACTATCTGCTCTGCTCTCTTCTTTCTGCTTGCCTTCTACGAGCAATGGGAAATCTAGCACGCATCACACGAGCGATAATCCGACATAGTTCCGAGCATCTCGGCTAAGGATTAGAACCGTAAGTTTTACTCGCGAACTTTGAAACGAAACCCTTCCTGTTTATTGCATTAGCAAAATGTATTAATTTAATTCATTGATTATTATTTACATTCATTCGATTACATTTGGCACGATCGATATTTATTAAGATTAAATACAAATTTCGGTACGGAGAGATTCTCATATAGCTTCAAATATGTAACAATATAATTAAAAAGGCATAAACCACGAACGCCTGATATAGATGGCTTAAGTATTATATATTTGATATATTACAATAAAAATAAACGTTTTGGTTTTGAATCAGACCTTCTTCGGTATTACATTAAGTCTTAAAATTAGAATATTACGAATATAAATAATTTAAGATATTACAAATATCAGTTGAACACGTTATTAGCAGATGTTTTATTCCCGTTCAGTGATAGATGTGATTTTTTTATTCAACGCAAAGTGATCCATACGAGTCAGATTGTCTAACAGATCTTGATACGTGAACCAAATTCAATAGGTAAGAAAATTTTCTCAATTTCATATCAACACAAATGTTCCAATTTCTGTGTCGAAAATGAGATAACTGCAATCCAGGACGTGGAAATTAATGTGACTATGATCAATGCTAAAAACGTTCTATACTATTGTAATATCTTAAATTATTTATATTCGTAATATTCTAATTTTGAGACTTAATGTAATACTGAAGAAGGTCTGATTCAAGACCAAAACGTTTATTTATTGTAATATATCAAATATATAATACTTAAGGCATCTATATCAGGCGTTCGTCGTTTATGCCTTTTTAAATATATTGTTGTATATTCTTACCATGTTTCTAACCTATACTGTTCAAATATGTAACAGGTTAAAAAATAAAATATCTACGAATTAAATTAAAGATATACGAGACGACAAATTACCAGGATGACTGATGGCTTGAAAGTTTATATCATTTATCTGTCAATGATATTAAGAGATGTCCTCTTTTTCATGCCTAAAGGTAAAATAAAAAATCAACTCGGTCACTTTGTCATAAGTTAAGCGATGTCTTGGTGAAAGTTGGCAATGATTAATTATATTATATTATTTAAAAAAAATATAAGCTACCTAATCTGAATATAGACCATCTTTGGAAATATTGTTGATTCTCATTTTAATTAAAATAAAAAAAATAATACGAGTAGACAAGTTTTAGTTTCACATTGTATCCAATAAAATTAACTATATATGACAAGTCAGATTGTGATAATTCATAGTCATCTATTTAAAACAGGGATTTGGACCGAACCGATACCGAAACCGGTACCCAAATTTTGTATAGTTTATAATACCGAAACCGTAACCGAACTGGCAAAATTTTATGGTTCTTTTCGATTCTTTTTTCAGTTCTTAATTTTTAATCTTTATCCTTGATCTTAATCTTTGTTTTGCTCATTCCTTCATTCAAATCACCAATGTTCGATCCAGTATTATCATCGCCAGCTCTCTTAATAACCAGAATGTAAATACCTCCAACACCTCATATGATATAAGAAATCTGGCGGGATCGCGAGACATATTTAATGTAAACTTTTTTTTAAGATACTAGCATTTCTTTTATTTAGATCTTCCTCACCAACATGTTGCAAGAATTTATTCCAAGTCATGAAATTCAAGAATACATATGTAGACTTTATGTAATAAGTGAGATCTATCTATAAGAATCAAATAAGTTGTAAGAAAGGATTGAGAGAAATATGCCTAAAATAATGTTTACGTAATTTTTATTCAGAGTCATGTGATCAATTGTGTGACGCTTCTTTTCGACTAGGCTCTCTAGATTGAACGGGTGACCAGGCTCTCTCTCTCTCTCTCTCTCTCTCCTCCCCCACCTTCTTCTTAATAGAACAAATTTAAAGAATAAATAAAATAAAGCAAGTAAGTAGAACCGAAAAAAACTGTTAAAAAATCGTAATTTTTACGGTTTCGGTTTTCTTTACTGGTAGAAAAAAAATTTAAATTGAAACCGGAATATTTATTTGATATTTTATCAAACCGGAACCGGAATCGGATCGAAAAAACCTTTCGGTCCGGGTCCCTGATTTAAAAGATAGAATTTTCGAAAGATAACGTAGGTGGGCAATGCGTGGGCCACATTGGAAAGTCGAGCCATGTTTGGACTTCTAAATCAGATATCCTCTCGCTAAAAAAAAGACATCGTGCGATTTATGGAGCTTTACTTTATCTTATCTTGATATCTCGGCATAAAACGATATTCCGCTTTCGGAGAAGAGCGAAAAGCGCTAAGCAGGCGTTACGAATGTGGAATTAATCGCGTACGATCGCAGTGAAAAGACGCCCGCGCGCCGGTGCCGGTGCCGGTGCCGGTGGTTGAGGCGTGGAGCGAAGTGGCGATGAGCGGGATCGCAAGGTTACGCGAGGGAAAGTCCACCTCGCACATCACCCACACAATGCCGTTTCGCGCATTCCGATTCTCAAAGTGAAAGACCGAAGCCCCGACATTAAAAACGTCATACATATGGATAAAGCGTGCGCATATAGGCGCCGCGTCGCGTACGGATGCGTTGATTGCGCACTCGCCTCGCGCGGCCCTCATCGGCCTCATCCAGCCCACGATACGCGCACAATACGCACCACCGCACCACCGCACCGCGCCACTGCGAAAACGCGTGGAAAGCCGGTCTCGGTGCCGCGAGAAACCTGCACGTTCTCCGGAATAACGAAGTCGGAAAGAATGGAAAGAATGGAAAGAAATTCAGTGACGCGCGAATATAGGGCACAAGGAGCGTCTGTATGCAGACAAAACAAACGAATAGATATAAGCAGAAATTTAGAACGAAATAAAAATGTAATAATAACAAAATTTGTATATTACATGAAAGTAGATTGTAATTTTTAATTTAAGATTGAGGCTGGAATAATTCTCTTCCAACTAACGACACATGGAAGGATGCATTTTCTGCATTAATATTCTGTAATATTAATAATGTAGAAACGTGTAATACCATTAGAGCTGTATAAAATTACATATGAGTTATATATCGTACAGAATACGTATATTGTAACTGATAAAAATATTTAAAAATAAATATTGCTTCTTTGTCATTTCCTTATAGGCGCATCATATTATTTAACATTAAGTAATATTTTAGGTGTGTTCTTAGAATGTTAAATGTAACATTTTAAGAATATTTTACTAAAATTATATAATATTTTCCGAAAAAGATGAAATTAATTAATTAAATAATATTCTCTAAATATTAATGGATACTTATATATCCACTTCTCATAATATTATTAAAAGTAACATTATTTAATATTACTGTAATATCGTACACAGACATTAAAATTATAAAATTAATATTATAACAACATTTACTTTAATTTATAAAACTGCTACATCTGTTCAGTATAAGTATACGTTTAAAGACTGAAAATGATTTTGGCGCGCAGTTGTAGAATTAGACATGTACTTCAAATCACGCCGAAACATTTTTTTAGCACAGGATGCAGCATAGACTGATAAGAACTTTTCGTGGATTGTGAATTTAAATTGCACTAAATTAAAAATAATTAACATTTACAAATATTTTAATAATATTTCAGGAATATTAAGGATATTATATAAGTGGATATATAACTTCTATAGATACTCTTGTAATATTAAAAAATATTATATGATATTCTCGAAAATTATAACTTATTTTAATTTTTTTAATAATATTCATTCAATAATAACAGTCTAGGAATATTTTGCGCTTATAGGATTTACGTTAAACCCTTACTTTGTCTCTCAGAAAAATTAAGCGCTTAAGGTGAAATTTCAACAAAATTTCTTTTAACGTAAGAGTGACTTTACTTTACGACGACAAAAATATCTTATTTAACATGCTGGAACGATATTGGCTGCGATTAGAGGAAATATACCTATTATTAAGAAGCGTGAATAGTTGATTCAACTTCGATTTCGGAATGCCGCGGTAAAGGCTACCTACCTCTCGTGGCCTGATCGAATCTGGGAGCAGAAGGATCGGATACACACGGGTACAGTCCCCAGTCTATCGCTGTGGAGGAGGTGTGGTTACGATCGGAGCTGGTCGACCTCGTTTAGGACCGGTAAGAGCATAATACGAATACGCCGCGGCGCGGCGCGGCCGCGGCGTCGCGCCGCTTCGACAAAAAGGAGCGAGCGTAAAATCGATTCTGCAACCGTTTTGTCCATGTGTATACTGCAAACACGTAAAGTACGTTTTCGTTTTACTGCTTTTTGTAATGCGGAGTAATACATCTTATGAAGAAATGAACGCGGATATTCTCTCATTTCGCTTCTGAAGCAAACATTCATTGTCCCGGAGCATTAATTCATGTTCCATTTGTTAAGAAATTCTTTACTTCTTTCTCTGACGACAGATTTTTTAACGGAGGAATGGAAATGCTACACTATAAACTACACGATACAACACCCTTGAAATTCGAAAGTATGAGATCAGCTGTTCAAGTTAAGAGCTAACCAGAGATAAACGTAGCACTCTAGAATTGGTGTTTTAAACAAAGGAGAAACGGGAAATATATATTTTACTTAACGGAACGTGCAGAATGCTTACTTAAAGCATAAAATCGTACTACCGTCCTCTCGCACAGTTCTATATTTACTTTTTGTAAATACTTTACATATGAGTTACTTAACAATTTGTTACAGTGAAGTTTTTCACGCAGCATTTAGATAATTTTTAGGAAAGTGGTTTGGTTCTTTTTTTTTTTTTCAAGGAAGCCTTGTTACTCCGTATTGAAAACCAGATTAGTATTTTGAAATGTAAAGTTGTGTGTGCCTCGGGAGGATGTATATTCAAGAATAGAATGGTTCCGGGTCATAAGCCGGAAACCGGTTTAAGTTCGGCTCAGGTACGAACTCCATCACCTTCGGCGTTAACGAACACGCCACCATTAAATATTAAGATAGAGTAGAATCCAAAATAGCAACAAATCAATTTTTGCTGCACGATATTGATTTATTTTGTACGGCGAGAGAGAGAGAGAGAGAGAGAGAGAGAGAGAGAGAGAGAGAGAGAGGGGAGAGCTCGCGACACGATACCGAAATGTAACGCTATTCGTTGCAGACATCCTGTTCTCCATTTAGCTACGCCAGGAAGTATACAATGCGAGCGTCTCTTCTCATTTTTCGCGCGATTATGTGAAACTCGTGCACATTCGCGTCGGAAGCCGGATGACCCAAATGAAATACTTGGGCAGAGAAGTCTCGACTGTATAAGCTGGGTATAAAAAAAGAGAAAAAAGTGTGGACTAGCGGTATCGAAATTGCTGTTGCTCAGATGTAACTAATTCAATAAACGTAGCTATGCTAAACTGCATGACGTGCATTGTCGTCGATAACATATCAATTGTTGCCATTTAGTGCCTTTTATGCTATAGTTAAGTACATTACATCAAAGCTTTTAATATTATTGGGAATAAGAATTGAAATGGAATGTATAACGTAATAGTATTTTGTGATGACTTAATAAATATAAAGTGATTCTAATTTAATATAATCCTACAATATAATGGTTTTAATTTAATATAATCCCACATAAATTAGTAAAAAAAAAAAATAACGTTTTAAAGAGGAATTTTGGAATAGCACTGTGAACCTCTCTCTCACAATCATGGTTTTGTAATAAATTTTATTAAATTGGAAAGCATTAAAATTATCTTGTTTATAAAGAAATATAATATCGCACAATATCGTTTTACTCGGAATGGCAGCGAGTGTCTATAAAATGCAGACTATCTGAGGCTACCGTAAATCACAGATTCCAAAGAATGAATTCAACATGACTGTCGTTATGTCCAAGTGATGCAGACGGCACGCTAATAACGCGAAAAAATGGTCGTTAATCATGCGACAACGGTTCCCAACGCAACGGTTTACTGTTAGACGGAGATTACTTGGTTCGGCATGGTGCATGCAGCTAAGTGAGTGCAGTTTTTGCAGTTGCAGTGTATTCACTTAGAAGATTCGCAAATTGCATAACGCGTAATGAAAATTGAATTATCTTTTGTGAATTATGATTTATCGACCCATTTTCTATAATACAATTAACTTTAACAATTTTAATAAAAATTGTTCCAAAAATATTAATTTTTCAGTTTTTTGTTGGGTATTAATTTTTAAAAGCTTTTTTTAGTATATATATATATATATATATCATATAAAATGATTTTACAAATTATATATGATAAAAATGTAAATTGTAAGATAAAAAGAATAATAACTGTAATAAAACGTTGCCACCTTGCTATGAGTGGAAAGTGAGCTACATTAAATCGTAATAATTTCACGCTCAATTACGATTCCGCTTATCTTTAATTTAATTTACGATAGCTGTTCCCAAAAATCTATTTTTATTATATTATTATTAATCCTCTGAATCAATTCTATTTTCTCGATAAAAATACAGATCGTTTCTTAAAAACGTTTCGTATAAAAGACTTGATACACACGATAATCATCCAATTGTGACGGTCTTGACTGCTTCCGAGCAAGGATGCCTCATATGAAATGATGTAATCCGCGCTCTTAATGCGCCTCGAATGGCTAGTACCAGCTACTTATTACCTCGCTCTTGACCCATTAAGTCTTTTGCCTCTCGAGTGCTCTCAAATGACGTACCCTGCGATCTCAAATGAACGGTCCACCTTCCTCTTCTCTCTTCCAGGTAATTCTTCGTTCATGCTCCGTCGAAAATTCCCAGACGTCTTACGGTTGTTAGGGGCGAGTTTAATGCCCGCAATCAAGCGGCAGACTAACAGTAATTATTACGTCGCAGTACGACGAAAAGAATGTGAGTCGCGCCGTAGCGGAATCCGTGTGGATCTCTCACTCCTATGATCACGGAAGTCCTCGTTGTTACTCTCTCCTGTTCTTTGCGCTGGAGTTTGTAGTGCATATCCGGTTTATATTTGTGCGAAGACACATATGTCTGATGGCGGATGATCTCGCCATTTCTTCCGTAATGCATATTGGCATTACCGTCGTTTCTGTAAGAAATAACGTGAGACGAACTAATTATTTATTTACTTCGCGACACACTTAGCACTTTTCTTCGCACGGGATGATTCACAGGGTCTGCTTCGCCGAATGCGTTATCACTGCATTGTCATTTCCGCACAAAGGTAGACTAAATAAATAGTATCGCTTGTTACTTGTGATTTACAAGCATTCATTAACTGAGTACTTGGATTACTCATTATCGGTTAATCATTATTCCTGATAAACGTGTGGTTTATAAATATCAATTTTAGTTTAGATATCCAATAAGGAAATCTGAACTTCTCGCAGATTAATATCAATGAATTCTTAACTAAAAGTGTGAAGTTTTTGTTATACATTTATTTATTCATAGCTTTAATCGATTTCTTTCTTCTTATATACAACCTTGAGACGAATCTAAAGCTATTTCTGTGAACTATATAATTAAATTTCTCTGTACATTTGAAACAGATAATTAAGGTCTTAAAACAAGAGATTTTACGCGGCAAATAACAAAGCCGCGAAGAACTTTCTGCCTTCCCAAGAGCTCTGTAGGGTTAAAGCCTTCGAGTGTTGCAATATGTAAAACTCATTGGCATTGAACCTCGCCTTGCTCTTCGTCTGCTGTGCCTTGGCGCGCCACGCTACGCGTCATCTCAATGGAATGAGAAGTCCCGACAAGGTCCGCCTCTGTAACCGAAGAAGAAAGGAACTTTGTAGCGACCCAGACGGTTCCGTGTAAAAATATAAAGGGTTTATTCCCCTTTTTTCGTGGAATATGCTGTTACGTAGACACGGGATTAATTTACAGTAATCTCCGAGTAGTAACCACGACAATTACTATGAATGAACAGTTATCTGGTAACCGTTTATGTGTGAAGAATGTCCTTAATTTATAATAATTGCAAAGCAATATTATCACGAATCCGCAGTAACTCGGAGTCGTCAAAGAACGATTTATATATTTTAAGTTAATGCGTTTTGTTGGTTTAGAAAAATGATAGAGAGAGAGAGAGAGAGAGAGAGAGAGAGAAATCTGAATAATTAAAATTCTATGCAAGAAAAACATTAAAACATAATTATATCTTTACAGACCAGACTTTTTATTTATTTATACAAAATTTATGTTGCATGTTCAATTGATAATAGAATTAAAATGGAGTATATATTTCACAAATAACCTTTATTAATGGCATATATTAAGCTTATTTATTTTAATATAAAATATAACAAAGAATTTCGTATAATTTTGATATAATTGTGAACATAAAAGTGAAAAATATAAAAAAGCCCATCGGTTCTTTGGACTTTGGATGCACAGAAAACTCTTTATTTTCGTGTGAATGTAACAAAATGAATAAAATAATATATATTTTTCACTGATAGATTCTTTCGAGCCTCATTTTATATATTTGTTTATCTATACGTTGCCTGAAATGACGCGTTACCCTATCGATAGATTAAGAATATTATTTCTTAAAATTAAAGATCCTTGATTTTAAAAATAAGACAAATTTATTAAAATATTTAAAAACTTCTAAATTAAATTATTTTGGAAAAATATTTGAAAAGAAAAAATAATATCTAATAAATGTTTTATTCTTTGAAATATTTAATGTATGATACAAAAATTATTTTCTATCAATAAATTTATATGGAAATAAATATGTGATTGTTGTATATGTAGTACTCTGCAATTTTAAAAATTTATTAAAATGTTTCAGTTGAAGAACTTAAATCACATTCCAAACACGGAACTCTCAGGCGTTTGTCTACTTAGACCTTTTGAACCCCATTTAAGCGAAATAACAACCTTGAAGTTCCTTTGTCGCGAGAATTACGTTTGCCTCAATGCCACTGCACGAACTGCAATTCAACCTTTTTTCCTTCCTCTGCTTCCTTTCTTTTCTTTTCTGTCTTGGAACTGGTCCGAACTGGCAAAGGATTCTTTCCTGATTTTCTTAGAGAAACTTGGTATCTAACCATGAAACACGTTTTCGATGTTAATCTAAATTTTTATGTGACTGAGTCACAGATTTTTCATGTGTACGAAAGGCGCGGACAGGAACGCGAGAGACGTAACGGATCAACGAGATCGACAACGGTACTTTGTGCCTGGTCTGCAAGTACTCGCAAGTCCTGCATGCTAATGGGACATCACCGTGGACGTCGTCGTTTGATTCTTTTCGTCCTCGATGATATCCTTCGTTCCAGTGTGTCGGGCACGCGATTTCCCCTGCGATTAATATCTAAATTATGAGAGAGAGAGAGAGAGAGAGAGAGAGAGAATTCTCCAGTTTCGCAGCTTCTGCAATAGACAGCGAATATTTGTCAATAGCGAGAGGATGATTCAAGAAATCTCTGCTACGTCGTTGCTCTCTAACGTTGTCTGCGTATATGCCAATCAAAAAATTAATAATTTTGCATTAACATTAACAAAAAGAATAGTTCAGTTTTGCTAAAGTATCTAAAAATTTAGTTAAATATAGAGATTTGAAAGTAATTTTGTTCAACTATCGAAATAATTACATAGAACGCTGCAGCTGGTTGCTAGAATGTCAAAACAATGCTTTTGCAGCATTGTTTACATCATGCTTGAGTTTCCTATGTAATTATTTTGATGACTCAACAAAATTATTTTCTGATCTGCACCTAGCTAAATTTTTAGATATTTCAGCAAAATCGTTATTTTAGATGTATTTTAGATGTAGAATATTTTATATATACTATTATATAAGCCACTACATTAAATTTTTGAATAATACAATCTATAAAAACAATTTTCTCACTAACGATGCACTAATTGCTTTGTGTGAAGCACACTTTTCAAATAGCGTTCACTTTTGGTTATGTCAATTAGTGAATCGTTAATGAGAAAAAATTATTTTTCTAGATTTTAGAATCACTCAAAAAAGTGATTTTGCAGTTATAGCGAAAATTATCTAAGTATGAAAAAAATAGCTAAAATAGATAAATTTCTAGCAAGTACTGCGATATTGAATATGTATTGCATCTAATCACAGAGATAGAATTTAGAAATTTCTTTTTTAAATAATAGGATCACTTCTTCATTAACAACTATAAGACATAAATGGTTTTTTAATCTTTCTTCGGTCTATATTCCAACCAACATCCAACGTTTGTTACAATTAGACGAGAATTTCGCACTTCCGATTAACGCGGGAAGGACGGTTGTCATGGAATTTATGAAAAACATAGAAAACAATATTAAGAAACTACAGAATTCTGTTTACAATAATGTTAGGAATCATTCGTTAGCAATCATCAACAATTTACTGTCTTTTAAATCTAAGAATAATTCGATATATCACAGGTTAACTAAATTAGTACAATGTACGAAACAATTCCTCACAAACAAGCGAAATATTATTTTTACAAAGGCTGACAAAGGCAACATAACGGTAGCATTAGAAAAAACATCTTACATTGAGAAAATCAATACTACGCTAATGGATGAGAAGACATATTCAAAAATTGCAAAAGATCCTAGTAATTAATTAATAATAGTTTGAGGAACTTGCTCACAAGATGAAAAAAATCTAAATTTATCTCTGATCAAATATATAAAAAACTGTACTGTAGTGATGGTAATTTACCCAGAGCTTACGGATCACCAAAGGTTCACAAGCCAAATTGTCCATTTAGAATCAATATTTCGGCAGTGGACAGTACCTTGTATAATTTGGCTACGTTTATACTTGATTATAGTTTGATCATCGATAGTGTACCAAAAGTTCCAAGCCATGTTAATAACAGTTATGACTTGATCAAAAAATTGAACAACATTCAAATCAAATCAAATTTTAGCTTGATTTCAATAGATGTGATATCCTTATTTACAAATGTTCCCATGGAATTAGCGATAGATGCTCTTTTTAGCAGATGGAGTTACATCGAAAAAAATTGCAAGATACCGAAAGTTTGAAGGCGGTGCATTTGATTTTGGATTCTACTTACTTTACTTTCGATAATCAAATCTATAAACAGACCTTTGGTACTTCGATGGGTTCGCCATTATCACCTATTATTGCCGACTTAGTCATGTAAGATTTGGAAAGTCGAGTGCTGAGTACCACTGAAATCCCATTGCTTTTCTACTATAGGTACATGGATGATATTGTACTCTGTTTACCTACAGTTCAGGTGGAGGGCATTTTGGAGAAATTTCACTCGTTTCACCTGAGACTTCAGTTTACGATGAAGGTGGGGGATAATACCATTAATTTTTTGGACACTACTATTATTTTAAAGAATGACGGACTAATTCTTGACTGGTACAAAAAACCCACTTTCTCTCGGGAAGATTCTTGAATTATTGGTCTCAGCATCCGATTTCACAAAAAAAGGACATAATTTTGAATTTGATTGACAGAGTGTTTTATCTCTCACATCCAGAATACCATAAAAGAAATTTAAATTTTGTAATTAGTATCTTATTAGAAAATGACTATCCGTTGAAATTTATTTTTCAAACTTTGAATGACAGGACAAAAAAATTAATTAAAAAATCCAACTGTTTGTGTAAGACCTCTACCAATATAGGTAAAAAAGAACATATTATATATAGATGGTTCACAATTCCTTTTATTATTAATGGTATTTCCAACAAGTTTTGCAAATTTATCAATGGTATGTGTCATAGGTTGCTCATTACAGTATTAATAAATTAAATAAATTCATTAGGGTCCACAAAGACTTTGCCAAAAGGAATGTGGTTTACCAGATCGAATGTCGTGATTGCGATGCTACCTATGTAGGAATACAAACGGGAAGAAAATTAAATACGAGATTAGCAGAACATCGCAATCATATACGTAGGTAGAGTTATATCCACTCGGTCAGTTATCACAGATCATAGGGTTAGTTGCAATCATGACTTCGATTGGGATAATGTGAGAATTCTGGATTCTGAGAGAAATTATAATAAGCGATTAATGTCGGAGATGCTCTATATAAATCGTCAATCCAATGGTCTTAACACGCAAACTGACACTGAGGATTTAAATCATGGATACATAGAAATTCTCAATAAGTCATAATATGTTTATTTTTATATCATTGACCGATATGCTTTGTTCGTGCGACACATCTCTCTTTGTATTTAACGAGTAACATGTAACGAACATCAGAACGAACATGACTTTCTTTTATGTTACTTAAATTATTTTTCAATCTAACTTCGACATCGTGATTTTTAAATATGTTGTAAGTATGTTGGATTGACGATGCTTGGATCCGTTTGCGATCATTGTTGGAGATGGGGTGAGTTTCTGGCTAGCATACATTAATTACGCAAATTAATATCCATTTTTTTTTTCAAAAATATTTGGTTGCAATTATTAGCTTGAGTTCCACTATCTACTCCACTCAGCTAAGCAACTGGTTGACACAACATTAGACTATGTTGAAGATAGTTGTCTCTCACCACATTTCCACTGCGACTGCATTATTGGAGGTTGGAACTACGATTGTGCGAGACGCAGTTCGACAGATTTTATAGTGCGATAAACGATAATTTTTTATAGCTGAGGATGGCTCAAATAGTAAGCCGAAACGTACAAAATTGAATTTTTAATATATTAACAATATCTTTATTTTAGATCGTATATGTGAGAAACACAATCAATACTAGAAATTTAAAATGCCTATTACGATCGAAGCTGGATCTTCGTTGCTTTTAAATAATTCAATCTTGAATTATTAATATATACTATATATTAGTAATTCGACGCGCAGTTTGAAAAAGACTACAATATAGTGTATATGCAAGTACATATATAGTATATATTAGTAATTCAAAATTGAATTATTTAAAAGCAACGAAAATCCAGCTTCGACCGTAATAGGCATTTTAAATTTCTAGTATTAATTGTGTTTTTGGCATATTAGTAGGTATCAGTTAACTTTACGCAATATAATATCCAGCGCTGACTCCTAACGCCCAGTCACATATTTTGTCGTTATTATCATTGTACTTTAAGGAGTCTATAAATTTGTATATTTACTTGAAATTGTTTATAGAATTTAGATTTGTGTTGTAAATTCTATGTATGTATATTGTATATGATACATAATTTTCTATCAGATACAAAAACAGCTATAATTCTAGTTGGAGTACTAAAATATTTTTTTGCGTGTAGATTCGTGCTATCAATTCTATGCGCATGATACATCATTTTCTATCAGATACAAAAAACAACGATAACTCTAGCTGGAGCAGCAAAATATTTTTTTGCGTGAATGAATGTAATCTAAAGAAATATCCGGAATGTAGCATGGAACAAAATTAATTGGAAAAACTGCTCGACTCTCATTTTCGACTATCTTCGTAGAAAGAAAAATTCACAATGGCACAATATTCTTACGTTATTACTTGCTAATGACGGGTACGGGCTAGGCCATCGCTGTTGCAAATAAAGCCGAGACCGGAAGTGAGGCAATTACTCAGCCGGTCGGACAGCTCCAGTCAATTGTCCCGATTGTATTGCCACAGTAGCCACTGTCGACGCTGCGGACAGGAAAATGTACTCACTCGTTTCGTTTTGGTTTTTAACGACCATCCAAGGTAATCGCTCGTTGGCAGACGCGCTTCGTCGTTAAGCAAATTCTAGGGAACGACTGCAAATTGATCCTCTGTAATAACCTTTTTAAGAGCTATCCAATGGAATTTGGAAAATTTTGAAAAATTTTAAAGAGAAGATTTAAAATTCAGGATAAATTTATTTTTTCACATGTATATTTTCTCGGAACAAAATAATTTCTCGCGCTCTATCACGTCCGTTCGCTGCGCGTGCACAATGCACCGTTGATCATTGCACCGGCTGAAGAATCGAATCGATTACTATTTCACCTCTTTCCTTTCAGAGTGATGATGTAACGGGGCTTTCGCTGTCGCTGTCGCGGTGAGGCAACAATGTCCACACAATGCAATCGCTTTGTGCAAAACGCCTGGAAGAAGGAGCTCTGCTCGAACTGTTTCAAACCGAAGGAGGAACATGCGCTGGCTGACGATGTCTTGCGATTGAATGTCGAGAAGGCTTCCACGAATTTGAAGATTGATCATCTTCAGTTGCAGGTACAAACTTGTACATAATAATATATCATATGCTTGTGTATATATTATATACACAGTAGGATTGTACATTGTATTTAGGCGCAAATTTTCAATTAGATAATAAAAATATCACAATCACATTCAAAATGTTTATATATTTTGTTTATGTACATTGCATATTTGCAGCAATCAGCAGGAAAAACAGCTTTGTAAACACTTTGCATTATATTTGAATTATTATATTTTTAGATCTAGAGGAATGTATTTCTATCTAATGTATTTCTATCTTAATTTTAGGTAAAAAAATATAATTGAATCAACGCAGAGAGTGTTTATTAAACTTGTTTCTGCTGAACGCAGCCATCAACATTTATAATTATATTGTTGATTGCTTTTATATGATTTATATTATTTACCGTTTAGTTCAATTTATCCTACTCGTACACGGCACGCGCTATAATTAATATTTTATTCAAAAGATCGATATGTAATATATCAAATAGTCGATATTTTATATGAAAATAACACTCTCTATCGTCGTCATATTAAGAGTCGTATTAAAACAACTTATTTTTCGAGCTATTTGTATATCGCGTAACTACATCTAATTAACGGGATATAACCATTAGTAATCAGGGTGATCAAAAGGTTTCCTGTTTGTTTAGTTATGTATATAGATAGAAACGTCGCGTTTCCTTTCCTATTGGAATCAGATGATCGAATAATCTTGCAGAGTATTCTTCGTGACAAAACGGTTTGTCGAAAAGATCAACGAAAAAAGAACGTTGGTTTCCCCGAGTCTCTCACCGAGGTGATCGGTTATGGCGGCGATGACTTCTCTGACGGTGAGGAGGATAGGGATGGGATCCAGGTCGACTCCTCTGCGAAACCGGAGGACCTGGTGCCGGACAGCGAGGAGGAACGTGCGTTATTCGACTTGACCCGCGCGAACACGAACTTCAATACGGTCACCGCAAATTTGACGAATGTTGAGACTAACGGTTCGCACGACGTCTCCAAGTCGTCGACGGCGTCGCCTGCCAAATCTTTCGCCTCATTGATGCTGGGTAAGATACAGAGAGACGCCGATGGCAGGAAAACGACTCTCTTGGTCTCTGTAACGCCTTTCGGTGGAGAAGAGTCCGTACCCACCGCCAAAAGACCGACCGATCGAAAGATCAACACGATCAACTTACAAACCAGTCCGTTTATTAGATTAAAACCTGGCGACGATGGATCGTCGGATAACACTACCGAAGTAAGTAAAAGCATAAAATAATTTAAATTTTGTCGCGAAATTGTTTTTTATTAAAACAGGTTATTTAATTAGATACAAATTGAGTTATTTTTATTCTTGATTTTATAAACAAAGTTCAATATTAGCAAGTTAAATATTATTAATTACAGCGTTTTATTTAAATGACATTGAAACTAATTATACGATATTGCACTTTCTGAGATAAAATAATATCTATTATTTTTTTAATTCTTCCTTAACCAATATTATCTATTAAAGAGATACTATCTTTAATGATTTTGTAACAATTCTTACATTTACTGTTAGAAAGGTTCAGTTTAGTACAATTTACACTAAGATTATTTAGATAAGAATATTATAACAGCAAAAGTGATCACAAATCATTTTACGAATTTAAATATCACTTTGTAAGCAAGAAGTTTTTCAATAGATATTTTTATATTAAATGTTAAAGGCCGCAAAGAAACTCAATGGTCCAGAGCGGAATAAGATTGAAGAGCAAGAACAAAAATCTCCCTCAGAATTAGGGAAAATCGTAGACATGCCGTTGATCACCTCTGCCAATATGATTTCCATTATGCGAAGAGAGACTACGGCGGATACTGCCAATACGGATGCGGTGAAGACGGCGGAAACAATGGCGCAGAAATATTTGTCCGTCTCTAAAGTCGACAAGAATAACGCCACAAGTGTCCCCCTTAACACCGCTTCAGCAACAAAGAAGACTGAAATCGAGACTTCGTCGAGAATGTCTACGCAATCTGTGCTGAGTAATGACGTGGGAGAGAGCGTAAAGAGGACGATGACAAGTAAAAGCGATTGTGTGAAACAAGATCAAGGAAAAGAAGAGATGGTCGAGCTCGTTTCGTTGAATAAAACTTCGAAGAACGAAGAGATACTGGAGAGTGATCGATCGATGAATGTCGACAACAAGAATGTCAACGGTGTCGACAATGATAAGGAAACTCCGTCGTCGCAGGTACGCGAGGTCGAAGGAGAGTGCGAGGGCGCGGAACGGAAGAAATTCTGTTTCGACAGCAGTCGCGAGCTCGCGGGCGAACCGGACGGTAAAGCGGATGAGGAAGAAATGACGGAACCACCAGCGTTGCCCACGAGTCCACCACCGATCATAACCACAGAACCGAGGCCCTCTTTCTTACACGGTAGCGTCAATACCGACTTGAAGACAAAGCCCGCCGTACCGCAGAAACCAGCGACCTTTTCCGCGAAGGCGAACCTAAACGATGGTCCATTCGCAGTGAGGAAAATATCCAACGGCGATTATGTATTATCGCCTCCCTCAGTCCAAACCGTCGCCAGTAGATCCGCTCAAAGTCTAGGTAAGTCTAACGAATAGTCTGAAATACAATTTAAAAAAAAAACAAAAAATATTGCTTCAATTATTTGTTATTTTAATAATTTAAATGTTTGTCATATTTTATTCAATTTAAAGTGGAGATAAAAATCATCGAAAGATTGCTTCTAATTATTGCATTACGTCCCATCGAAGTTTTTTCAAGTCCCGAATCGTTTATGTTTGAAATAGATTTTAATATTTGAAAATGGAGAGAGAAGAAAATTATACCTCAAACTTTATGCTGATTAGAATTAATTGGTTAAAAAAAAATTTACAGCCGTATAAATATTGTTACAATGAAAATAATCTAAAGAAATTTTTTTTAGCTGCGTCTTTTATTCTTTAACTTTGTGAAAAAGTTTCCTTATACACAGAAATTCCCTTATAACATCATTACGATGCGTCCTACTATCTCTTTCTAGGTATGCAGGATATGAGCTCTCGATGTTCAACGAAGAAGAACGTTACGAACGAGATTTTATCAGAACCCGATCAAGTCCCACCAACCATTACAGCTCAAACGTCAGAATCTGGATATCCAGCAAAAACTGCATTGAAGTCTTCTCTCTCGCCGTTGTTTACTTCCGTAACCACACCGCCAGTTTTGAGAAATTATCCGATGAGTAACGAAGAAATGGAAGAGAATGTTATGCTAGACGAGGAATTTCCGGAAATTACTCCGGTTTCTGTCTCCACAATGGAGCTCATACGTTCGCCGAACAAGAGAAGAATCGCTCCGCGACCGCCGGAATCCATGGAGGATCTCATGCCAGTCTCCTCTCTATTTGCCAGGAATCCGGGAGCGAATCTGAAGTCTGATTCCCCAGTCGTTCGCGAAAAAGAGAAGCGAGAAAGATCGTCCTCTTGCAGTCCGAAGTTCCGCAAAGCGGTCTGCGATCTACCGGACCCGACAAATGAGAATGCCAAGCAGCCGATCGAGTCCGTGCCTAGGAGAACGATATCTCTATCACAAGACAGCTTAACAACGGAGAAGGATGTGCGGGAGGAAAAGAAAAGAGGTAGAAATCGAAAAGGTTTCTCTCTCAAGAGGTTCTTGAGAATGGGCACGAGGAAAGACATGGATGTGATTACCGGGCAAACGTCGGGCGCGAGGACCGACGAAATACCGTCGACGCCGCAACCGAAACCGCGATTAGAAATAATCCATCCGTTGGAGTTGGACGGTGCCGCGGTTGAGGTAGTGGGAAATGATAGGATCATTGCCAGAATGAATGAGGAGCAAACGGATTCCTGCGGTGCTAAAAACGATGGCTCGAGAATGGCGCGATTGCCTCCATCGATTGCGGGTAAGTACGAATTCTTTGCGATAAAATATTAAATACAATTATACAGAAAGAACGATTTTGCTGCAGTAGCGAAAAATTTAGGTAGATACAGATTTGAAAATAATTTTGTTAAAAAATAATTTCTTTATCTAGTTAAATTTTTAGATATTATAGCAAAATCATTCTTTCCGTGTACGAAAAAAATTGACATTTTAAATTATCAAAAGACGCGGAAGCGTATAAAAATATATATATACATAGGTACATATACATTATATGTAGATGCATTCAGTACTACAGCCGCTCACTAAGCAATTAAGTAGCAATTTAATGTAATTGGTTGGATCTAAAGGTAAGAATTAATCACATTTGACCGCTATTTAGTCGCGCGCGCTCAGTGAGCGATTATAGTACTGAATACACCCAATATACAGGGTGTTCCAGAATAACCGCTAAATATTTCGTATACTGATAGAGCGGACCAAACTGAATCGAAAAGTCCTCCATCATATTGCAATTTTCGCAATAAGATTATTAACAAGATATTAATAACCTATTAAAAATCATCAAATATTGGTCTTCAACAATTTTTTATTCAAATACTATCAACTTTATAGGAAAGTGGTAAGAGACTAAAATTATTTATTTTCTTCTCATAGAGCTCTAAGAATAAAAAAAAATTTTTTTATCAACTTTTTAATACTGCATTTTCTTATCGGCAATTATTTTTATCAACATAAGAAAATGAGGTACTAAAAAATTCTGAAAAATTCTTAGAACTCTATGAGAAGAAAATGAACAATTCTTGTCTCTTGCTGTTTTTCTGTAAAGTTGGTCAGTATCTGAATAAAAAATTATTATTGAATATATAAAAAACCAATATTTGGCGATTTTTATTAATTTATAACTTGTTAATTATTACAAAAATTGTCAAATGGTAGAGGACTTTCCGACTCAGTTTAATCGTATCTATCAGTATCGAAATATTTGGCGGTCATTCTGGAAATGTATATGTGTACAATATTATATGTGTACAAATGCAACCTCGCCACAGAGGAAAAGAAACATTACGTTGTTATTACAGCGAGACCTGGCAAACCACCCCCGCCGCCAAGGAATCAATCCCTCGAGGATTGGTCGAGATTGGATTTGGCGGACAAACCAGTCAGACCACCGCCACCTCGTGCAGAGATCAAATTGAACGTCGCTTCTAGAAACGACAAGACGTCGAAAGCTACTTGGAGGCCGTCGACGACCTCGGATTCAATTTACGCGAATCTGGGTAAGTTCAGGCCTATACAGTGTAACTGAATTAATTGTCGCGATCATTCTCAATGTTAACAGCCATACTCACACGAATCCTCGCGCCAACCGCTTTTTAAAACGGGAGAGACGTCGCTTCGCTTGCATGGGTACAGCGATTGAGCCACGTGGTGATGTTTAACTTGTTTATCCTCGGGGAAAATAGACGATTTTTCACTTAACAAACTGCACGCGATTAAATTCTGCGTATCGCGCAGTTGGCCGGGTTATACTCGGAATTTTGAAACTGAGATATAATTTAGACAAGTTCAAATTTCGCGCGATGATTATTCCCGATGATGGAAACGCGACATTTTATATAAGATACAAATCGTAAGGAAGGATTTGTAAGTCCTAAAGAAACTAAAATTATTCTTATTGTTAGAAAGTCACAATATTCTGTGATACGTATTATATTGATAATAATGTTTCGTAATATTTACTGAAAGAGTGTATTCCTATTCTTTCGGACAAGACTCGGCTTTTAAGCTCTGGTATCGTTTCACGTAATGTAACATTAAGCAATATCGATTGAAGGCTTATAGCTTTTTATTGTTGAGACACGACTGCTTTTGCAATGCAAGTTTCCGCGATAAGATTACAATATAAAGTTTGAGAATGGCTGATTAAATAAAATGTTATTTGTGCTATTTGTTGTATTCATCGACGAAATGCTTTTTGTAAGAGTGTAAACTGCAAAAAACAAGAACTGTAATATCGAACATTTGTATCTGATGAATAAACGTATATTGTTTAAAAAGAAATGTAGAGTCTTGTTCTTTCCAATCATTCGGCTCTCTTGGTTATTCTTTCTCTTCGATCGCGCCGTCTCACATATGCCGTACGGTACATAATCCCCGATGCTGTGGCTTGTTCGTTGCACCTCCGCATCTTTCTGTCTCCTTCTTCTCTCATTAACGCGAACAACGGCGACGTCCATCGCGCCGACATAAGCGCGACTACTCAAGCGTAAACCGCGCGAATATCCGCGTTCACGTCTCTCTCCGTTTTCTTCCTCTTTTTCTTTTTTTTTCCTCTTTCTGCAGTGGTTACGTAACGGTGCGTACCACGAGCAACGTTAGTCGAGGACTCCTCTCTAACCGACGCTGGGTGCAACTAACGCCGCACGCATTGCATGCAGCTGTGATCGACATCTCTTGTAAGGAGTCTGGTAAATTCAATTAAAAGCTATATATAATGTACGTTTGTAAAGTCGTAAATCCCCGCCCGCAGAAGGATAAAAAATGCCGTATGTGCTATGTTATTCGTCGATCCCAATGCCCGTTTTCGCTTGTAGCGCGATAAACGTTGCTCGAAGGCTTCGTCGGCGGAAAGATGTATCCTCGCATGGTCCACGTTAGCCATCAACGCTTGAGTGCTCATAAAATCGGGTTTAGATCAGAGACTCTATATTAAAGATTATTTGGATGTTCTGTCTGGAAAAAAAAAATAGTTTTCATGTAGCGATTAGTCTACATACGTGGAACCATGAGTGAACTAACGTCTCTATCGTATCGCTACGTCAATTAATTTGACTCTTGCGTTGTGCGGATGTTCCTCCAGTAATGTATCCCAGTAGTGTGTTAGGCGAACTATCTAAGCCCGGATAGCTAGCCCGTTTCGTTGACATGCCTTGTGTCTTGTGATACTAACCCGTGGCGCTTGACGATGGCGGATCGTGCCTGCAGCAGCGGAGGATGTTACAGGTGAGGTACGCAGTGCCCTGACACCCTCGAAACCCCAAAGAACTGCCAGCATGAGAGATCGAGCAGTTTCTCAACCCGTCACGAAAAGGTCACTGGGTACGTCGGCTGAAGATCACCACCGGGATTACGACAGGCTCGCCACTGCACGACCCACTTCCGAGTCGCCGGTAAGAGAGGCTTTTCTACAAATCAGTCTGTCTAAAGCCGGTTCCAGACGACGTACACGCAAACATTGAATGTGAATCGATTATTATTGTTGGACTGCAGCATGAAAATGTTAATACGAACACGATTCACACGTTGCATCCAGTATTCTTTAAGAGATGGTTGCTTTTGCCTACAAATCGATTGCCTACAGTACCTTTTGCCTACATCACTTTTGCCTACAGTTCGATTGCCTACAGCTCGATTGCCTACATGCGCTTTTGCGCACAAATAAAAATTTTAGAAACGGAGTTACATTTGTCTACATGTATTATTAACTACAAATATTATTGCCTATAGATCGTTTTCCTACGCGGGCACTTTTGCACAAACATAAAATTAAGGTTAAGTTAAGTAAGAAAAATAATTTGCATTTTGAAAGCAGAAATTTGTGTTTTAAAGCAGAGAATTTGTTTTAAAATAAAGAACTTGTGTTTCTAAAGCAGAAAATTTGTGTTTTAAAACAAAATTTATGTTTTTAAAGTAGAGAATAGTACATGTAGGCAATCGAGCTGTATTAGGCAATAATACATGTAGACAATCGAGCTGTAGGCAATGATGTATATAGGCAATCGATCTGTAGGTAATACATGTAAACAAATGTGATATTTCGTTTCTGAAAATTTTGTGTGCGCAAAAGTGCTTGTAGGCAATAATACATGTAGGCAATAGTACATGTAGGCAAAAGTAACTCCGTTTTTAAAATTTTTATTTGTGCGCAAAAGAGCATGTAGGCAATCGAGCTGTAGGCAATAATACATGTAGGCAATCGAACTGTAGGCAAAAGTGATGTAGGCAAAAGATATTGTAGGCAATCGATTTGTAGGCAAACGGGATCCCCCCATTCTTTAATACTTTATATATAGTCGAATGTTCATAGATCTCGGGAAAGGTAAACAGCGAAAAGAAGATAATTGCTTTGTAATTGTTGCTGCAATAATTTCCTGTACATACTTTTATTTATTGTCAAACAAAATAGGGAAATAGGGAAAAAAACGCTAAAGAGAAAGTGATGGATAATATCTTTAAAGGAAAGCAGATTTTGAAGTTTATTTTTAGAATTTATACATAAAATTGGTAACATCAACGTCACATTTTCTTGTCAAAAATATCTGCGTTATTTTTTTCTTTTATTCATCAATAAAAAAAGATACAAGAGAATAATAGTATAAGAACGCAACAATTCTCTAAAAATTCAAGAGAAAGAAATGGCAAGAAAATGTATATTCGGCCGTAATATATGCGCCGTATGTGCTATATCGTTTGGAACCACCTCAATAGCGATTTGATAGTACAGCAATTACTTACATTTCAATAGACATCCAACGACAGTCATATGTACGAGTGCCTCTCGAGTTCGCCCGAGTGCGATTCGAATCTTGAGCTGCGTCACGGAAGCGGAAACGGATTCCGCGCCGCATGTAAAAGGAAGTCCGACAGCAGTGCAATAATCGGGGAGTCAAAGGCTCATCATCAACCCTCGTTTGTAAGGTCGATCTCGTTGCCGTATTGCGGCAGCGAGACGGAGAGCGAACTTTACGCGTCGTATACTTTCTACACTGGTGACGAGGTACGCTTTCAGAGTTTATGTTTTTCATTTTGTTCCCGCATTAAATGTACCTTTTTAATCGAACGCCCGTGAACTCCAGGGCGCCGAGGAGGACCAAGATTGGAAGAACGCGGATGACGAGCTGAGAATGGGCCGCTTGAGGCAACGCCGGGGGCGCACTATCGTTCATCGAAGCCTCGAGGATAATTACGGCGCGGTGGTAGTGGCGAATCACGAAGCGCTCGCCCAATTTCTTGAACAGGTTAGCTCTATATTGTAATTATTTACCGTTGTATGTTCTTGTTTGCCTGAAACACATACAAACGAGTTTCTTATCGATCTCTCGTGTACAGATTTTGTTATCCTCAATTTGTAGGAGTAGCTTCATGCCTACAAGCTTTACCATAGATTCAAGAAGATAATTAAGATATTTTCTTGAAGGAAGTTACATGGAATATTTTAAGTTCAAAATAATTCTTTATCTATTTGTTATGCAGCAATAAAATAATAAAAAGTAATTTTTTTCTGACTACGTCTTTTCAGGAAAATCAAACTGTCCAGTTTCCCCCAAGTCTGCGTGCCCTCAAAAATGCGAATCCCCGATTGAAACATTTTAACGTCGATACTTTGTCATTGGTCTCCATCGGTAGAAGAATATTTTGTCCTGCTACGTGGAATGATCAAAATGTCACTCTTTGCATAGCATTTGATTTAGCTATGCCTATGCCACAAAAAGATTTTTATTTAACACCTATAATAGAATTTGTAGATAAGGTGCCGAAAAAGATAATTGAAAAGGTTCAGCCTTCCAGGAACGAGGATGTTGAAGGTAGGTAATACATATTGAAATTTCGCGATAAAAAAACATTAAAAAATATAAATTATTATATATTTAACAATAATTCTCTTGCTTTAGCTACAATTTCAATTCTTCCATGCCTGAATGTCATTACCATACAATCATTTGGAGCGATGTCGAAGAACATAAACGGTGAGGGCGCCAGCAGAGAAACGTCGTTCGTCTTTCTTCAACTGGTCAACGCTCTGAAGAGTCTTCAAGCACGCGGAATCGAGGATGCCAGCAAATCTCTAAGCGACGTTGTACTTTGCAGAGAGGATGTTTATTATCGACTGTACCTTCTACAAGGGCTAGTATTTTCTCGTGTAACGACAACTTGACGCAGTATAATAATATAATCGTACGGATCTCCACGATCCCGTTATTCAATGTTTAACTTCCGTTTTGCAGAAGGTTAAACATAGACCCGAGCGATGAGTCTAGTGAGGAACGGGTCTCTTTGTGCGAATGCGCTCTAATAGCACTGCAACAGTTGCATCTGACGGACGAACTACCTCTCATACAAGATTTACTGATACGTGAGAAAGCGGTTACACTCTCGCAGGTGAAAACTTATTTCTATTTGATTCTATAATTCGTAGGATGCACGTGCAAATATTTCCAATTTAACTATACATTTATTTTACCATGCTTATATACTTATGTATATCTTTCTTAATTATTAAATTTGCATGCCTTTTTAAACCAAAAATTGTTGATAGCAATGCCTTGTTATTTCAGGCATTTACAGTTGCTATTATGTCTTATATTTGCACTTACTAAATTTATTAGTTGCCAGCACAATCTGCATCCTTCGGATAAAATTACTGTTTAATTCTTTTGGCAATTAGGTGAAATCCGTGTTGGAATTCTCATTGTGGGGCCCGGCCGATGTGCCATTTGGTGGTCCACGGGAAAGAGAAGTGGCGCTTCAGAGATGGCTCGACCTCGAACGAGCGAACGTACTTCATGCTCTCATCAAGACGAAGGCAGCGTTGACCGTTATAGACGAATATCAATTATTATTCTTGGTACGAACTACTGCTAAAATTATGAGCGAAGCATCCATACTTCTCGATGAGCAGCGTAAACGCTTGGCGCAAAGATGCTGATATATTCCGCGTCGTACATGACGATTTGTACAAATACTAAGTATTTGGCGAGAAAAACTAATATTTATTGATAAGAAAAAAGATATCCAAATGCAAAGATAATTTGTAACCAGTGTGGAATATATTATAACATAACACAGCTTTTCCTTCATTTTTTAATTAATTAATTACAATTAATTTATGTTCCTCGATATTGACGGATTTTTTAAATGGTCGTTACGTAAGAATAATGTATAATTAATTTATACTAACGTGAGATTAAATCGTACGTTTGCTGGTGAAGAGAATATATTTTTGTATATGCAGGATATATTGATGTACGTATAAATAATCTCGGAACACAGCTCAATGTTTATTTAATGTAATGTCTGATAAGATAAAGGTATTAGGAATGTGCCAATGCTCAATCAAAATGTGATTTTGCGTGTACAGTGTGCGTTTCTATGAATCCGTCACAAATCCGGAAGTTTAGATATAGCTGCTTCATGTCGTCTTCAGCAATGTGCGATAGTTATTTATAAATATTTATAAATGTTTTACACACATATATTTGTAGAAATAAATGTATAATCACAAGGTGTCTACAAATTTTATATTTCAGAAAATCTACAATCGTAAAAATAAGCGCAATATATACGTCGTATTACATGTTTGAAGAATGAGATGACTAATACTAAATCTATAATTCTAATCTACAATTCTAAAAAGATTCTCTTTTAATATTTTTGTATGGACTAGTACAAGACGAATTCTGAGAAATCGCATTTCTCAGATCCTTACAAAATTATTATTTTCATTTTTTTTAAATAGTTTATATTACACTCAATTCGTTACGTTATCTCTTGATTGCCGTTTTCAGGAACATCATCCAATTCATCATCAACGTTTGCGCAAACGTCGGATACGACTTTTTCTTCATTGTTTACTTGGATTTCTGGTATGGTAACACTTTGCTTATTCGACGGTGAGTCCCAAGAACATCCAACCACGTTTATCAATCTGCTTATGAAAATTATTTATTATGCATAATTCAGCAATGTATAAACATATTTGATATTTTTAATTATGCAATCTATTCATTAGAAGCTTGCATAGAAAAGTTTGCCAATTTCATTTTTGCAATTAATCGTTATTATCATACCCTCTGTTAGAAGATGTATCGTTTGATATCAAACCATCCTGTTCTTCAACTCGTTGCTCGTTGTCGTAATTGGACAATACTTGATCCTGACGTGAATATTCTTCGGTGTCATTTATCAAGTCTTTATTTTCAACTATACCTACCACTGTATTCACATTCCCAATTGAGATCTGTACATTTTCCTTTTGAACTGTTTCGGAATTTTGAGATATTTTGACCTGTGGCAACGCCGGAAGGATCTTTTTCCATTTCGATAGCGGAGTCTCAGCTATGGTATGCCTCTTCTCTGCTATTTTAAACAATTTCCGACGTTCTTCTGTACGCTCCTGTCGTAGTTGCATCTAGAACAACACGTTTATATTATATAATAAGTATAAAATTAATAATAATAATGACAATAATAATAAGTATTAAAAATAACAATTAAGCATAAAATATTAAACTTTATACACAATTTAACGAAGCTCTATACTCTATATACCGTACACAGTAAAAAATCATGCGTCCATATGTAGAATTTTTCTTGTGTTACCACATTTTGATTATTACTTCAATGTAAAATAAACATACAACTGATACGTTATTATTTTTGTAACATTTTGATGTGTTAGATTTATTTCACCTTTCTAACTTAACAATTGCGTATGTCAATTAAAAATGGAATATTATTTTGAGTGTTTTTAACACAATTGTTTCAATTAATCTATATATCTCAAAGTCAATTTAATATGTAAGAATTTTTTTCATTTACATTATACGAACAAAAATGTTTTATTAACATTTTCTTACGAGTTACTGCAACTACTCTTCTATGTACTCTACTTATTTTATATATTAGTTTTAAATCACCCTTAAAGTCAAAATAACAAATATAAATGTAAAGTATTGTGTCAATTATTTAACATTACTAATTCGTTAATAAATAACACAAGAATGAGTTACTTTAACTTAAAATTTAGAGTGGATCTCCTGGGACATGCAAAAAATGTTAAAATTAACATTTCCTTTTTTACTGTGTATATTCCCTTATACAGGGTGATCCAGACCAATCGTAGAAGCCGACATGTACGTATTCCTCATGAAAAACTGAGTCGAAAATGTTAATAGCAAAATGTTGAGGTGTGTCAATAGTTTTTGAATGGTGAGCCTTTGCAACCGTCCAACCACGACGTGTAAAATTCGCACCGTCAAGCGCGATGCAATCAAGCGGCCGCGGTCACGATCGCGCTTTGAGGATATCGCTAAACACGATGCTGAATGAATATTGAAAAGGATCCGTGAAATCTCAATTAACGTCTACTGCTGCATTCTTAAATTAATTTTAATTGACGAGGAGTAATTTCAATTGCAAATTCGATTAAACATTATTAAAAAAAAAAGTGTTTTTGAGATATACATTTTAAGTAATAAACAATTGTTAATAGATTAAATCAATATTAATTAAATCATCCAAACACAAATATCAAAAACACCAACCAACAAACATTTCCAAAACTTCTTTTCGAATAGTTCTGTCATAAACAATATTAGAAAAAATTTAATAATAATAAAATTACATTTTAATGTAGTTTTTAGTAACAATACAGTTTATATTTGCTTACTTCGATTATATTTGGTTACTTCGATTCATTCACTGTAATACTTTCTTTTCTTCTCATATCGTAATTCGGAATTTCGTTTTATTTCATAAATATGAAATCTTTATTATATTTATATCAAATGCAAATTTCAAATGTAAATTTTTTCTAATATTGTTTATGACAGAACTATTTGAAAAGAAGTTTTGGAAATGTTCGTTGACTAATGTCTTTAATATTATTTGTTCGGATAATTTAATTAATATTGATTTAATTTATTAATATTTGTTTATTACTTAAATTGTGTATTTAAAAAATACACACTTTTTAGTTATATTTTGTCGGGTTTGCAATTGAAATTACTCCTCGTCAATTAAATTGGGCTCAATTTAAGAATACAGCAGTAGATGTTAATAGAGATTTCACGGAATCTTTTCAATACTCATTCAGCATCGTGATGTTTTGCGATATCCATCAAAGCGCGATCGCGGTTGGCCGCTTGATTGCGCCGCGTCTGACGGCACAAATTTTACACTCCATGGTTGGATGATTTCAAAGGCTCATCATTTAAAAACTAATGACTCAACATTTTGCTATTAACATTTTCGACTCAGTTTTTCATGAGGAATACATACATGCCGGTTTTTGCGGTTGGTCTGGATCACCTTGTATAGTGTTACCTTTAGATCGTTATTCGCTTCTCGCAAAGATCCAGTGAGAGATGCCATGTAATAAATAATCAACGTCATGAGAACAATCAATGGTATTACTATACCAGGCGATGCAACGTAATCAAGAACTCTAAATCAGAATAAAGTTTTCAATAGATTTGAGATGATAATTATTTTGACTGTAACCAACAAAAGATAATCTAAATTTCAAATAAATTTGCACCGTAAAAGCAATCAAATAAATTTGCATCGTAAATTCGCTCCTATAAAGAGAACGTACCGTTGGATTATTTTCGGGAGCGAGTTTATCAAGCTTTGCGTCGCTAAATTATAAATCTTTGGATAACCAGAAAATGGACCACAATACCACGAAGGTTCGACCCAGACTATAGCGTAACCGACCGGCAACACGCACAAAAATAGCATAGTCAATAACAGTGCAAAGTAAAAATTGTTAGACCTGTAATATATAAAAATGATTGCAACGAATAATTGTGGGTAAAAAATCTAGATAAGTACACATATAAAACTAACGGAACGATTTAAATACAGTGCGTGATGTTTGACTATTCATAAACACGCATTTTAATTATTTAATTTCGTTTGGTAAAAACTAGAAAAGTGTAACATAATTTTCACTAATAATGCATTTTAACCTGGACGCTCTGAAGACTACTTCGTGAGGTACGTTGCACGTCAAAACCGCCCAAGAACGTAAATACATTAGAACACCAAGCTTGAAGAGATTCAGTGCCGTTAAACCAGGACTGAAGAACATTCCCATCCAAACCATGCCTTGATTGTTAACTAAATGGAGAATGTTTTCAGCTATTTTGAAGTCACCATATTGTGGAAATTGTTTCTCTAAATCCCAGCACCAGAAGTTGTTCATAAAACGCACGAAAACGGCGCGGAAGAAATCCATGCTGAGAGTGGCTACTATAGTGAGTATCTAATATAAATCATATTAAAAAACACATATAATAAGCAATGTTTATTGATGCAACTTTGGGATTTTGTAAAATTTGTTTTGTATCTTACCAAATCCATGACAGTGAGCTTAGCAAGTTCTTGCCCAAACATAGTTTCCCAGCATGATCGACGTAGTCTTCTACGTGTCTCCAGATTTAGTTGTTCTAACCGTATATCTGAAAATAAATGTATCTATTGTCAAAAATTGAAGAGAAATAAGAAATACAAATTTGATTTAAAAAGAAAACATTTTTTTAACCTAAATTTTTCGGTAGTGTAGTACAAATTTTTTCAAAGCATCTGTCTACATAATTGTCTTTTGGGAGGGGAATCACATGTTTATTCGATTGCAAAGTAGAAAATTGATTTTCCGGAATATGCGTTGTAATTGTTGTCGTGTTTGCTACTGTAGATGTAATGTTAAACTTGCTAACAGATGACGTCTTGCTGTATGATATTGACGGAGTAGTTATTGTTTCTTCAGTAAAATCATCAAAATCAATAGTTTTCGATGAATCTGCGATGACATACAATTGATTATTCGTTATAAATTTAACATCAATTATTATGATTGCTAATTAATTATTTAAGATAACTTAAAATAGTTTCAGAGTGTATATTTCTAATATTTAAAAAATTGCTCTTTTAAATGATTATACAAGTCAATCAATGTACATATATATTTTATATATATATATATAGCCACTAAACATAAACTAACAATATAATTGTTATATACAACATGTGTTATATTACGCTTATACTGAATGTGGGAAATTGTAATATTGATGTGATATTAATATTTGTTTGTATTTAGCTGGTAAAAAATCTGAGTAATTATTAATTAAGCATATAAAGACATAGGAAGTATAATATACCTTCCATTGTATTTGATTCGAGTGTTGTCGACGCTGTAGTTTCACTTTGGGACAAAATAGAACTTGTATAGAAATGTTCAGTAATTGTCAAATCAGTTAGAAAATTGGAAATTACTGTCGGGGTCGTGTCATAATTTATTTCGTTATCATCCACATTCTCGGTATATTGTTCCTCATAATAAGATATGGTAGAAGACTCGTTGCTATTATCCATATCCGAAGTTTTAGACTGGTAATTATCGTAATCCGAATAATCTTTATAATCATAGGTATCATTGAAGTCCTTATATAAGGTATCGTTGTCCAACAAAGGATTAAGAAAGAAAGTCTCTTGCCTGATGGATGGTAGCGCTGAATGAAAACAATTTGACCGTATCGATCAAATTTTCGTCAGAAAATTGTGAAATTGTCTTTTATCATAGTAAAGGAACAAAATATAATTCATGAAACACATTTGTGCTATTTCCTTAATCGGTATGTCTGTAGTTTATTTGTCACGAAAGTAAGTTCTTACTTTATAAATCATCTTCAACGATTGCTTTGAAATTTGGTGAAGAAAGAAGAAAAGTAATTAAGAAAATTGCTTCTTATTATATAGTTAAATGTTTCTTAAAATTTATAATAAATTGAAATAGCACATATGCCTGTTGGAAGTATATTGATTTAAATAGATCATACTTGACTCCGATATTTCCTTTTTAACACGAGAATGGGTGATATTGCTTATTAAAACAAGGCTCAAAGATGCTAACGTTGCGATCTGTTGCATACGTGTCGGCTCGTCGCATGGTACTAATTTATGTACACATTTGTTTATTGGTTTGAGATCGTAAAAAATGTCTTGTTTCTGTAAAGAAAGTACATCCACGCATCCAGAAAACAATGAGTCTAAGTATGTAAAGTACAGGGATAATATCGTGAATAATATTGCGTATTCATATTCTTCATTGTGCTATTCTAATTCATGTACGCTAACGGATTATATACGTACCATAGAGCTTATCTTATGGAATAGTGCGAATATTAGCGAGTAAAGATTTAGCAGATTTAAGACCATTATCCTGAAACGAAAGGACAGCCAAATGTACTGCTTATACTCGGTGCACAATGAAATATATTCCATCACGATTAATTAATAAGTATCTCTTTACCGTGCTAGTTGTATTCGGAGCTGTTTCCTGGGATGATAGCTTTCGAGAAAGCCGAGGATCTCGAAAAGTATTGGGAAAAGATATGTAATGAGAGACATCACAATGGTGATTTCATTCTGTCGCCACCAGTTTTGCGATTCCACAGTGCTTCGTTCAACCACCTTGATCACAGCATATGCCGACAGTGCGAGTAATGACAGTACTGCCACGTTCACAAATATTCTCATTGAAATGATTCTCCAACTGCGAAACATAGTTGAGTACATTATGTACACTTCAATGTAGGATTCAAAAATGTAATATAAAAAGAACTACACTGTAAAAAAGAGAACGTTTTATTCTTGTCTCCATTTTTTAAATACTTGAAGATGTTTTAGTTTAAAGGTACCATTTCATACAGCTAATAAAAGCTGGTATTTTACTCTCACTCCATCAATTTTCGTATATAGCGAAGTTCCGTAGGTTACACGCTCAAAGTTTGATATTGTTTAACTAATAGCGAACATCGCTGAAATACATGATATATCATGTCATGTTCATGGAATCGTATGTTTTCCAAGATTAATTTTGGGAGCGAAGCAAAGAAAAAACTATGTTTGCTGCGATTTTTAGAAATTGATGTTAAAATAAAATTTATCCAGTACTTTTTCTCTTTTAATAATTGCATATTAGCAATTGCAACGGCTATGCGTTGCCTCTGAATCTCTGCTGCAGCTGTAGCTGCTACTATACGGTATATTCTTTTACATACTCGATGTAAGTAAATTGAAAATTAGTTTTAGTCAAAAATAATGTTTATTCTTATAACAATTTTGTTAATCTGTCTTTTGTTTTATTTTCTATTTCAAGAAAATATGATAAAATGAGGATACTTTATAATAAAGAAAATGACCAAAGAATATATGTGCAAATATGTCAGTGTTCTTTATGAGGGAGACCGATGCTTGTTGGCACAACAAGCAAGTTGGCATTGCGTTCCGTTTATGTATTTATGGCAAAAAAAAAAAACAATAAAAAAGTTACTGCAAAGTATCTCTTTTATAATGTGGGTTCTTTTTCTTAAGTTTCATTTTAATCAAACAAGTTTACGATAAAAATCAAGCAAATGTTACAATGAGAAGAAGATAAAAATTTGATTCAAAAGGAGACATAATTTTTTTAGCATTTCATAATTTCGTAATAATGTTCTTCATCTTGAAGAAGTAAATGTAAAGGATACATTATTAGTTAAAGAAATATTTATATTACTATATGTTAATATATATTTTACTTATACATGTTACGTTGAGAAATAACAGTAATTTATTATAGTAAAATGGTTAAAATTACATGTACATAGGGATGTGTGTGTAGAGTGCGCTCATATTTTAGGAAAGGTTAGCTAGACTTTGCAGTTCTATGCGTGAATATTTAGTTACAATTTAATTCTGATAAAATACTTTATATTTAATATCTTTATATTAAAATATATTACAACTAAAATAATTTATATTTTTTTCTATAAAAATAACACTTGCTATTTGATCATTATAAAGTAACTTTAAAAAATATGTTTACTAATGCTGCGTTCGGGGAGCGCGCTATCAACGCTATTTGTGTCATACTATCCTTGTTTCACGTTTAATGGACGATGAAGATAGAATGACACAAATAGCGCTAATAGCGTCTCCCCGAATCCAGCCTAAGAAGTACATATCTGTGATCTGTTTTTTTATTTGTATTAGGTTTTCATTAACTTTTATAGTTTATTGTACAGAGAACTTATATCTACATCAATTTACTTAATATAGGGGTAAAATGATTATACAATGCAGCATGTTCGTATTTTACTTACTACAAAGAAACTATATAATGTACAGATGACATTCCTGATATGAAAATACAATATAAAGGAAGGATTCTTCCATCATATTAATACATTTTAATCATAATTAATTGTTTAAAAAGTTAGTGCCGAAAGTGCGAAAAATGTGCTGAGCATCGGTTTCCCCTATTTAAGGCTAAGATTTCAGATTGTTTAAGTAATATCACGTAATTTTGCTGATATAACTATTTAAAATCTCATTTTTAATTATGTCATTGAAAATAAAGATTTTTCATTTTAAGTAGATTTACTTTTATTGTGATATCAGTTTTATATTTATCGTAAAAATTAGATTTAACTAAAAAAGATTGTTAAAATTGTTCGAATCCTTTATACATATAACTATTTGTAAATAGACAATAATTTGTAAATTAACAATAATTAGAATCTACTTTTACCTATTATTTTTTTATACACTGTTTAAAAAATTCACTGAACTAAAATATTTAACATTAATTTACTTATATTGCACATAATATCATTTTGTATTACATTATACTTTAAATATGCTTTATGCAAGCGTTACTAGCTTAAACATTTAATATAAATTTATGTTACTTAAAACATAGACGGCAAGAGTAATATAAAATCTGGAGACACTGGTAGTGTCTCGGCGCTAAGCTGCGCGAAGCGACACTGCCGTGTCTCCTTTACGCGAACCGACGAGTTGCGCAAGATCGAAATTATCGGATCTCAATAACGGCTGAACCGATCACGTTCTATGTATGCTCAATCGATAGCCACTATACGGATTGTACGATAAAAGTGCTTTTATTTTTTTTCTACGTGTCCTACGAGCGGAGATATCGCGACGCAAAGTTCCGAACTGCTACTTTTTCAGTTCATTTTTCAGATATGTCGTCCTTATTGTCATTATTGTCGTCGACCAGGAGAAAATATCTATCTCGTTTTTTCAACAATAGAGGACTTTTGACTTAACCTAGCGATGGCGGCATTGCACATTCGAACGTGATCAACCACACATAACGGCTGTGATAATCAGCGATGGCAACATTGTCACATATACGATGTGACGTATTATAATTAATTAATTAAAATTAAAATTAATAAAATGAATTAAAATAAAATATTAATTATAATTAAAATGAAATATCGAGATTGTCGTTGAAGATCTAGGTATTTACCGCGTCGAGGAAGAGGGTGTATAGATATTCAGGAATTAAGCGTCTAGGTGTTCGCCGTCGAGGAATTAAGCGTCTAGATGTTTGTCGTCGAGGAAGTGGGTGTCTAGGTCGAAGAAATGGGTGTCCAGGTGATCGCCATCGAGAAAATGAGTGTCTAGGTGTTTGCCGTCGAGGAAATGGATGTCTAGATGTTTGCCGTCGAGGAAGTTAGTGTCTAGGTGTTTGCCATCGAGGAAATGAGTGTCTAGGTGATCGCCGTCGAGGAAGTGGGTGTCTAAGTGTTCGCTATTGGGGAAATGGGTGTCTAGGTGTTCGCCGTCGAGGAAGTTGGTGTCTAGGTGTTCGCCGTCGAGAAAGTGGATGTTGCCGTTGAAGATTAAGTGTCTAGGTGTTCGCCGCCGAGGAAGTGGATGTCTAGGTGTTGTCTTCATTCGCCGCCGAGAAAGTGGGTGTCTAGGTGTTCGAGGAAATGAGTGTCTAGGATTTCGTTTGCCGTCGGAGAAATGAGTGTCGTGATCAACGCCATCAGTCGGCGGTCTAGAGCGATTGGTGTATAGCAGCTTAATTCGACGCGTCTTTGCATGAAACGTAAGAATCTGGCAGAAAAAAGTGTCGCTCTGCCTCGTGAATCGAGATATTAAGCGTTGAAGTTGACAACTATTGGTTTTCTCGAAAAGTATTCTATTCTATCAAATGTTAATTTTCTTCTTTACAGGATTGTAAATAAAATAATGCAGAATATGATTAGATCGCAAGTGTAGTGGGGAATGAGACAAGAGAATTATGATATAATGTAAAATTTTATAAAATATGTGTTTAATAATTAATGAATCCATCCAGAAAACGTCAAGAAGATTTTTTTCAAACGGAATTTACGAAAGGATGTTTGGAACAAAATTTGGAACTTTCAAATTCACGTATGGTTTACATCTCTGTTTATCTGCAACGAATAATTTCCCAAGTTTGTCAGGAGCTATTGCATATTATATGTAATAAACACAAGTAATATTATATTTTATTCCTCCCGCAAATTATCTAATTGTTATTATGTATTTTTTTACGATTTGGAACAAAAAAATTTGGGACTTTGTCAAATTCACGTATGGTTTACATCTTTGTTTAACTGCAACGAATTTGTTAACTAAGTTAGGAAACAAAAAATTTATAATTAATATTTAATAAAAGAAAATCGAACGGAAATGGAATTATACACTGGTATATTTATTAACTAGGCTAGGAAATGATAATGACAAGCAATTTATTCGATAACGATCTTCACTTGTTTATAATTCAATATTTAACAAAAGGAGATTAGATGATGAAAACGAAAAAATTATACGTCGGTAATTTTACTAGTAATATGAATAAGAATTTTTTTACAGTAACATGAATGTAATAGAAATAGTTTGTGTAACTGCCAATTAATACAAGGCAAGATTATTTGAAAGTACTTAGGGCGACTGTTACCAACGCTGATTAACTTTATCGATGTTTAACTCAATCAACAGTAGAGCAAATAGTAAGTCTGTATATCGTTCTTATTATCTTCGTGATATCCCAGCAAACACAAAGTTACATGTAACGTACTCGTTAGTTGTTATTTCCTACTCAATAATATAATTGCAATATAACACACGTGTTATATTATAGTTATATTGTTGAGTGGGAAATTACAACTAACGGGTAAGTTACATGTAATATTGTGTTAACTGGGATACTTCCATTTCTGCGTTCCTACTTAACTATGATAATTTCTGTCTATAATAGGATGACTGCTGATTGAGTTAATCGGCGTTGGTAACAGTCGCCCTTAGAATACTATAAACGTAGTATAATTATAATATGAATGTATAAGAAA